>NW_025211774.1:12278-13561 GCF_004010195.1 Chiloscyllium plagiosum
CAGAGAGAGAGAGAGACAGACAGAGAGAGAGACAGAGAGAGACACAGAGAGACAGAGAGAGAGAGAGAGAGAGAGAGAGATAGAATGGGAAAGAGGGAAGGGAACGGTACTCAGAGTGGTGTGTGATTGCTTGTCAGACACGCGTGTTCTTCGCGTGCCCCCTCTGACGTCTGTTTCTCTTGCAGTTTGTCGTCACGGGAACCCTCATCCTTCTCAGTGACCAGAAACCACGCCAAGTACTCGTGAGTAAAGCCCGTTCCCGCGCCGGCACCTCGCCTCCTCTCTCTCTCTCCCTCCCTTCAGCCACGCCAGGCCCAGAAAAGGGGCCATTCGGCCCGTCGGGGATTGCGCTGGAACCTTGGCCGGCCGATTTGGCGATCGTGGGTAGCCTCCCTTGGCGGGCCTCCTGGTAGTCGGTGGGCGGGGCCACCCCCGGTGCCGACATTGGACGGTTTTCGAAGGCGGAGCCCCCTGCTGGCAAACCTCTTCCTCTGCCCCTCGTCAGGACACTGCCGCAAGAATGCCAAACTTGAAACGATTCACACGGCCGGAGGGAATAGAGCCCCGATTGGCTGGCGTGTCATGGAGGATAGGAGCAGGTGTAGGCCATTCGGCCTCGCAAGCCTGCTACCCCCATTCACCGCTGATGATGGGGCTCAATCCCATAATCCTGCACTCCCCCCTCCCATATCCACCTCCTTCTGAAACAGCCCAATGTTTCAGCTGTTTTCTGTTTTGGGGAATCCCACAGTCTCCCCATTCTCTGGGGGAAGACATATTCCCTCACCTCAGCCGGAGAGTCCGAGAGTTGGAGAGCACGGGTACAGACCCTCGGGTCCAACTGGCAGGTGGGACGAGATTGGGTTGGGATATCAGGTGCTGTGCATCTCCACGACCCGTCCGTGCCGACCCAGATATCCCAACCCAGTCTAGTCCCACCTGCCAGCACCCGGCCCATATCCCTCCAAACCCTTCCTATCCATATCCCCATCCAGATGCCTCTTAAATGCTGTAATTGTACCAGCCCCCACCACATCCTCTGGCAGCTCATTCCACACACGTACCACCCTCTGGGTGAAAAAGTTACCCCTTCGGTCCCTTTCCCCTCTCACGCTAACCCCTGGTTCAGGGCCTGGTCACCCTCTGGGAACATCGTTCCTGTCTGGTCCTGTTAGAATCTTGTAGGTGTCCCTGAGAGCCCCTGGCCGTGTTTTTATTCTGAGTGAACACACAGTCCTGGGGGGGGGGGGGGGTGGGGGGTGGGGGGGGGGGGGGTTTGATCT
>NW_025211774.1:13728-14950 GCF_004010195.1 Chiloscyllium plagiosum
AATCCCACTGCGCCGTCTCCCATCACTGCTCACCCTCCCGCCCTGCCTCGGCTCGCCTGGACATTACAGAGGAAGACCGATTAGCCGGGGGACGCTGGCAGGGGAGTGTTCCGCTCGGATGACCGAATGCCGGAGAACCTAGTTAGCCATGCGATCTCGTTCGGGCAATCCGAAGTCCGGATAACCGAATGCCAGAGGATCGAGGTTCCTCTGTGTTACGTTTGGTTCCCTCGTCCGGATGGTGAACGTGACTCTCTGAGGGACTGCTCCCTGCTGTCCCACACTCGTCGCTGGCCACCATTCAGATGAAGGCCCGTTTATTCCAGATCTTTGCTTCCGAATCCTCTGTCCATCTCGCCGCACGACCCCCAATCCCGCGCGCTTTAACCTCCCACAATCGCCTCTTTGTCGGAAATTCTTCTGGAAGTCCAAATGCAGAACAACCTCGGTTATCTGAACATCAATTATCCGAACTTTGGATTATCCGAACAAGTTCCCAAGGTCCTGGAGATGCTTCCTATGTTCACGATCAGGGTGATTACCGGAACAAAGTACTGCCCCCCCCCCCTCCCCAATCTCGTTCGGATAATCGAGATCGTTCTGTGAACCACATCCACCAGCTCCCCCTCATCAACTCCACTGGTTATACCCCCTGAAGAATTCCAGTGGATTTGTTTAACATAAATCCCTTTTGTGAGTCCGTGTGTCTGATTCGACTCACTGTTTTCGAAGTGCTCCGCGGTAAAGTCCTTGACAACGGACTCCAGCACCTTCCCAGAGAAAGTGAGGACTGCGGAAGTGTGCTGCTGGAAAAGCACGGCAGGTCAGGCAGAGTCCGAAGGAGCAGGAGGGTCTCCTCAGATGCTGCCTGACCTGCTGTGTTTTTCCAGCGCCTCACTCCCGACTCCAGCATCTTTCCCACCTTAGAGTCATGGAGTTATAGAGATGTCCAGCACGGAAACAGACCCTTCGGCCCGACCCGTCCGTGCTGACCCAGATATCCCAACCCAATCTAGTCCCACCTGCCAGCAGCTGGCCCATATCCCTCCAAACCCTTCCTATCCATATACCCATCCAGATGCCTCTTAAATGCTGTAATTGTACCAGCCCCCACCACATCCTCTGGCAGCTCATTCCATACACGTACCACCCTCTGGGTGAAAAAGTTGCCCCTTAGGTCCCTTTTATATCTTTCCCCTCTCACCCTAAACCTATGCCCCTC
>NW_025211774.1:15270-22419 GCF_004010195.1 Chiloscyllium plagiosum
CTGTTGTAATCTGGGGTAACCCTCTTCGCTGTCCACTACACCTCCAATTTTGGTGTCATCTGCAAACTTACTAACTGTACCTCTTATGCTCGCATCCAAATCATTTATGTAAATGACAAAAAGTAGAGGGCCCAGCACCGATCCTTGTGGCATCCACTGGTCACAGGCCTCCAGTCTGAAAAACAACCCTCCTCCACCATCCTCTGTCTTCCACCTTTGAGCCAGTTCTGTATCCAAATGGCTAGTTCTCCCTGTAATCCATGAGATCTAACCTTGCTAATCAGTCTCCCATGGGGAACCTTGTCGAACGCCTTACTGAAGTCCATATAGATCACATCGACTGCTCCGCCCTCATCACTGACATCAGACTCACTAGTCTGTAATCACTGTTTTCTTTGTACCACCTATTTTGAATAATGGGGTTACATTAGCTACCCTCCAATCTTCAGGAACTATTCCAGAGTCTAAAAACTCTTGGAAGATGACCACCAATGGATTCACTATTTCTAGGGCCACTTCCTTAAATGCTGTGGATTGTAGGTTATTAGGCCCTGGGAATTTATCAGCCTGAGGACCATAAGATCATAAGACATAGGAATGGAGTAAGGCCATTCAGCCCATCGTATCCCCTCCGCCATTCAATCATGGCCTGATTGGCATTTCAACGCCACTTACCCGCAACTCTCCCCGCATCCCACAATTCCTAGCGAGGTTAAGAATGTGACTACCTCCCCTTTGAAGACATTTACCGTCCCGGCCCCAGCCTACAATCCCGTCAGTTTCTCTCGTACAATTTCTCTACCGCACTAAACCCCACCTTCCCCGTCATTTGTGACACGAGCAAAGTATGAATTTAGTTTGTGACGAAGGGCCTATGCCCGAAATGTCGATTCTCCTGCTCCTCAGATGCTGCCTGCAGTCCCCACTTTCACCTATGGATTTGTCCACCAATTCTCTGTTCTATGTTATAAATCCCCCCCCCCCCCCCCCACCCCACGTGTGACCGTAAGGGACCTACATTTAGTTTTCGGTCAGTCTCATTCTCTTTGCACGCCTATCGAAACTTTTACAGTCAGTTGTGGCGTTTCCAGCGAGCTGACTCTCAGAATCAACATTCCCCACCACCTTTTTTTAAACGATTTCTCCATCCTGCTTTGCTGACTGCCGAACTGTTTCCAACTTGTATGTCTCTTTGGACTCTTCATTAGTGTCCGTGCTGAATAACAAACCCAGCTTCCGCTGTGAGTCACTGGCGTTAGGTTGGAATCGGCAGCTCTTGGTAATTGACACCATGTGCTGGTCGAGTGCTCACCGTTGCCAATCCCTTATCATTACTTTCCACGACGTTTCCCAGCCCCCTTAACAGGCCTTATTCCCGTCGGAGTTCGCCTCATTAAAACGCAGGAGCTCTGTTGTCATGGAGAAAGCAGCAGGGGATGGGAGGCTCGTTTCACATGCTCCTTATTTACAGAGAAACAACCCAGGGAGCGACATTCCCAACCAGTTTTACTGAGCTAAGCTCTGACGATCTTTGAGGGGAGGCGATGGCTGAGTGGTGTTATCGCCAGAATGCTGTCAACTCAAGAGACCCCAGGTGACACCCTAGGGATCCCAGGCTTGAATCCCATCATGACGGGGGTGGGTGGGGGGGGGGGGGTGGAATTTGAATTTGATAATAGTCTGGAATTAAGAGTTGAATGTCGATTGTCAGGAGAAATCGACCCGGGGTTCACTAATGGTCTTGAGAGAAGGAAGTATCTGGTGAGGCCTACATGTGACTCCAGACCCACAGCGACGTGGTTGACTCTTAGTAGCCCTCTTAATACTGGCCCAACCCAGTTGTACTAGCAACAACAACAACAACAAAAACTCGGTTATGATTGGTTGGGATGGTGTGTAGGAATGATTGTGGTCGTTCAAAGTTTGGAATTCTTGCCAGCGGTCCTGATGCAATGCCGGGTTAAAAGCATTGGCGATGCAACGCCCTTCTTGGCAAGACTGAAGCCGGGTGCCACCTTAGGACTGCCATCCTCAATGATCCAGCAACAAGGTAGACGAGGTGGGGAAGAGGGCATTTGGAACGCTCTGCCCTTATTGGCCAGCGCATTGAGTTGGGAGGCCATGTTGCGGCCGGACAGGACATCGGTGAGGCCACTGTTGGAAGGCTGCCTTGAGTCCTGGTCTCCCTGCTACAGGAAGGACAGAGACAGGCCGTTCGGCCTAAACCAGACCGTGCTGACCCATCACCTCCATCCACGCTAACCCCATTTCCCTGCCCTTAGCCCACATCCTTCGAAACCTTTTCTATCCATGTTGTGGAAACTTGAAAGGGTTCAGGAAAGATTTACAAGGATGTTGCCAGGGTTGGAGGGTCTGAGCTACAGGGAGAGGCTGAACAGGCTGGGGCTGTTTTCCCTGGAGCGTCGGGGGCTGAGGGGTGACCTTATAGAGGTTTATAAAATCATGAGGGACATGGATAGGATAAATAGACAAAGTCTTTTCCCTGTGGTCAGGGAGTCCAGAGCTAGAGGGGCATAGGTTTAGGGTGAGAGGGGAAAGATATAAAAGGGACCTAAGGGGCAACGTTTTCACCCAGAGGGTGGTACGTGTGTGGAATGGGCTGCCAGAGGATGTGGTGGGGGCTGGTACAATGACAACATTTAAGAGGCATTTGGATGGGGATATAGATAGGAAGGGTTTGGAGGGACATGGGCCGGGGGCTGGCAGGTGGGACTAGATTGGGTTGGGACATCAGGGCGATTTGGGCTGAAGGGTCTGTCTCCGTCTCTGTGACTCCGACATGTCTGCTGGAAGGTGGAGGAGTTGGGGGGAGGGGAAGCATCTCTTGCATCACCCCACCCCCTTCGACCCTCACCATGGCGACCCCACCTTCGGATTTCCAGGGTATTTGTACCGAAGCGGTTACCGCTGTCACGGCGACGCTCCGAGAGGCGCGTCCCTCTGGGCACCCATGACCAGGCCCCAGGGCTCACCGTCGGGCCCTCGATGGGGGAGGGGGAGTGGAAGGTGATTGGTGTGGGACGATCTGTTGTAGGGTGAAAGGGGGAGTGGGAAAGCGTTTATCGACAGTTGGGGAGGGGCACTGCTGGGTGGCTGGGGTCGTGGGGCAGGGAGTTACCCACTTTGTGTCCACCCCGTCTCCCACCCCACCCAACTCCCCGAAGCTTTGGAGTGCGCTGTTCAACCCTTCCCCCCCACCTCCGTCCGGCCAAGTGATCGGTCAAATGGCGTGTCCCCTCTGACTTACAGCTGAGAGTGTGCCTGGCCTGCGCCATTGTCACCATGGTGATCTCCGCCATCGAGTTAGTCGTGTACCTGGTGGACATCAGTGAACACAGGAAGATGTCACTGCTCTGCCTGGTGGGTGAGGACACCCAACGATGCTACCACCTCCTGGGAAAACAGGTAACCCCCACCATCCGCACTGTCGGAGGGTCAGGGCTGAGGGAGGGCCGCACTGTCGGAGGGTCAGTGCTGAGGGAGGGCCACACTGTCGGAGGGTCAGTGCTGAGGGAGGGCCGCACTGTCGGAGGGTCAGTGCTGAGGGAGGGCCGCACTGTGGGAGGGTCAGTGCCGAGGGAGGGCCGCACTGTCGGAGGGTCAGTGCTGAGGGAGTGGGCACTGTCGGAGGGTCAGTGCCGAGGGAGGGCCGCACTGTCGGAGGGTCACTGCTGAGGGAGGGCCGCACTGTAATCCTTCTCGGGTCTGGCCTACATGTGACTCCAGACCCGCAGCCACGTGGTTGCTAAGTGCTGTCTGAAATATGGTGGTGCACTCAGCGAGGAGGCAAGTGGTGTCAGGCCGGGCGGCCTCCACACGTCTGTCGAACGATGGGAATGAGCTGACAGTTGGGCGGGTAACGAGCCTAGGCCGAAGGCCGGTGGACGGACAGGAATCACGGCTGATAGCTGTATCTTCCTGTGTCCTGAGGAGGTGAGTTATGGTTAGCGGTGGAGTCGCTGCTGTGGCCTGAGGTACCACCGGGCCTCTGGGTGAGTAAACCCAGAGGGGGATGTGGAGAGGCTGCACAGGCCTGAGAGAGCGTGCCTCTAACCGAGCAGGAGGTGGATCGGAATTTCCCGAGGAGCGTGCGCGCGTGTGCTGCGTCCGAGGAATGGAGGGCGCTGGCCTGGATGACGGGCGGTTGTTGTTTTGGAAGGGGATGGGTGAATGGGAATGGAGTCGTTTCCCCCCCCTTCCCTCCAGTTGCGTCTGTTTGCGGTCCTGGGGCCTGCGTCCAAGGGCTGATGTCGTTATACTCGAGGGAGGGCAGCAAGCAAACATTTCTCCAGCTCGCACACCCCGGCCCGCGGGCTGACATGAAGTCTGCAGTTATAGCGAGCTGTTCCTCTGCAACACCTGGGAGGGAGGAGTGTGTACGGAATGGCCTCTTCCTGTTCATTTGTTACAAGGGACTTGACCCTCCCGTTCCTGTGGGACAGGCTAGGGAAGGGGCTGAATGGCCTCCTGTTCCTGTGGGACAGGCTGGGGAAGGGGCTGAATGGCCTCCCGTTCCTGTGGGACAGGCTGGGGCAGGGGCTGAATGGCCCTCCTCACTTTCATTGTGACGAAGCAAGGCAACACATGAATGTTTTGTAATTTTATTTTCGGACAGAAAATCCTGTACGTGAACGTTCCCGTCTTCTACCTGCTGACTCTGAGTGGGATGATGCTGTGTATCATCGTGTCCGTCAGTCTCTATCAGCTCCTTCGCCTCTGGACACCCGAGATGGAGCAGGTAATGTCACCTCCCGTTACTGACGGGGAATCGGCTCAGATAGGCCTGACCCCCCCTCCCATCACACACCGCCCCCCCGAGGGTCAGGGACAGGGACAGCACGGGGTTAGATACAGAGTAAAGCTCCCTCTACACTGTCCCCCATTAAACACTCCCAGGACTGGGACAGCATGCGGTTAGATACAGAGTAAAGCTCCCTCGACACTGTCCCCCATTAAACACTCCCAGTACAGGGGCAGCACGGGGTTAGATACAGAGTTAAGCTCCCTCTACACTGTCCCCCATCAAACACTCCCAGGACAGGGACAGCACGGGGTTAGATACAGAGTAAAGCTCCCTCCACACTGTCCCCCATCAAACACTCCCCGGGACAGGGACAGCACGGGGTTAGATACTGAGTAAAGCTCCCTCTACACTGTCCCCCATCACACACTCCCCGGGACAGAAGAGGAAGTTCGGGAGAGATCTTAGAAATATACGGGTGGATAAATCTCCGAGACCTGATCTAACGTATCGCGGAACGTTGTGGGGAATCCGGGAGGAAATTCCGAGCCCCCCCCCCCCCACCACAGAAATATGTGCGTGCTCTGTAACGGTGGGTGTGAGGTGCCTGCTGACTGGAGGGTGGCACCTGTTGGAGAAAGGTTCTGTGGGGAAGCCGAGGAAACTATCGCCCCGTGGGTCTGCCTGCGGTTGTGAGTAACCTGCTGGTGGCGACTCCGAAAGCTGGGATCTCCGGGACATTTAATGTGGCCAAAACTGATTCGGGTCCGTCAGCGTGGTGTTGTGCGTGTCGCCCAAACCCGCGCCCGGTTTTCTTTTCTTTCGAGGGCGTTCCCAGAAAGTTTGATGAGGGCAGAGCGGTGGATGTGGTTTATTTGGATTTCAGTCTGGCCCTTGGTCAGGCCTCTGCACGGCAGACTAATTCGTGAAGTTAGGTCCCGAGGGATTCAGGGTGTGCCTGCTGATTGGATGCGGAATTGGCGTAACGGCAGAGAGTGATGGCGGGATGTTGCTGTTCGGAGTTGTGGCCTGTGACCACCGGTATTCCTCAGGGTATCGGCGCTGGGTCCTCTCCTGTCAATCATTTATACCAATGACTTGGATGAGAATGAGTTGGCGGACGACGGGCAACTTTGGTGGCATGGTCGACCAGGAGGAAGGTTTTCTAAGATTACAAAGCGATCTGGGACGCAATGGGTCAGAGGGCTGCAAAATGGTGTTCAATCTGGATAAACGCGAGGTAGTGCGGTCTGGAACAACAAGGGTTGCACAATTAATGGGTCATGCGTAGAACAGGGGTGCATAATTCTTTAAAACTTCGATCGCACGCAGACAGGAGGGTTAAGTTGGCGTTTAGCACCCTCGACTTTGAGTACAGGAGTTGGGACGTCACGCTGAGGTTGTACAGGACCGTGGGTGAGGTCTCTCCAGGAGCTCTGTGTCCACTTGTGGTCCCGCTGCTGTACAAAAAGGTATTATTAAAACCGGAGAGGGTTCCGAAAATGGGGAGCTTGCGATATAAAGAAGACTTTTGGTCCCCACTGAGGGGCGATGTCACAGGACTCTATGAAGGGGTGGGGGGGGAGTTAATGATGGTTGTCTTTTCCCAAGGTTGAAGGGGGGAGGGGGGGAGGATTTCAAAACTCAGGGGAGTGTGTTTTTGAGGAGGGAGACTTTGAAACGACATGAAGGGCCAGTTTTCTTTAACAGAGAGTGTGTGAACTGAGGTGCCGAAGGAAGCAGATGGAAGTCTAGTTACAGTTTAAGAGATATTGGGACAAGTTCAGGAATAGGGAAGGGATATGGGTGTTGGAGCAGATGGGACGGGTGTAATTTGGGGATTACGCGTCGAGGGGATTACGATTCCGTGCTGCGCGACTCTGAGACAGGGTACAGCACAGTGCTCGGTGCGGAGTAAAGCTCCCTTTTCCCTCTACACTCTGCGTGTCTTGTGCTTCTCCTCCTCGGTCCTGTTTTTGTTATCCTTCAAAAAGTATTTCCCTTGACCTGTTGCCCTCTGCTCCTCGTACAGCTGCTGCGATCGTCCCCCCCTCGCGATCCGGAAGGAGCCACTCTGATTTCCCCGGAGCCTGACCAGGAACACACTGAGCCGACCGCAGACCGCGGCACCGGGGACCGGGGGAGACCCAAGTCCAGAGCTGGCAAGAGGACGTTGCTTGTTCACAAGTTCCTGGAAGGACAGCCCAAGGTTTTAGGCGTATGTTGGATATGATCTCAGTTTGGGTCAGAGCCAGAGCTCGCTGGCTATTGACCACATCTTACACAGAACCATGATCCTCTCTGTTCTGCCAATTGCTTTGTTGGGATTGGTCACTTCCTCCAGGGCCCCCCCCCCCCCCCCCCCCCCCCCCCCCCCCCCGCCCCCC
>NW_025211774.1:23215-24884 GCF_004010195.1 Chiloscyllium plagiosum
CTCCCTCTCTTCTCTCTCTCTCCCTCTCTCTCTCTCTCTCTCTCTCTCACAACATCAGCAAAACATAAAGGACTGGTTGTTGACTCCAGGGAAGTGAGGAAGAGAACACTCTTCCCGTTGGGAGCTGACGTCGAAACGTGGAGCGCGTCAAGTGCCTGGGAGGGACGAAATCCGCCAACCTGTCCGGGTCTTCCCACACAGATGTGATGGGCGAGAGGACAGGTCGACGCCTCTTCGTTGCTCAGGCGGGCTCAGGAAATCCGCCATGTCCACAAGGGCCCTCTCCGACTTGAGCAGGTGAACCACAGAGAGCATACTGTGCAGAACAGCCTGGAACCCCATCCGCTGTGCCCAGGACCGTACACAATGGCAGAAAGGGGGTGCGCGCAGGACAGACCATCGCGGAAGCCAACCATCCCACCCATGGACTCCATTGACATGGCCCACCCACCCCCCTTCCGCAGAAAGGCTGCCATCATCCTCAAAGACCCACCATACCCCAGTAACGCTCTCTGCTGTCAGATACTCGAACACACCCACCGACAGGTTCAAGGACAGCTGCCTCCCCCTGCCGTTATCAGACTGCTGAACAGACCTCTCCAAATTCAATCGAGCGCTCACCTTGCTTTTGAGCATCTGTGCACTCTAACTCAGAATGACAGATTCCCAACAGGGTGGAAACAGGCCCTTCGGCCCAACAAGTGCACACTGACCCTCCGAAGAGGAAGCTACCCAGACCCATTCCCCTACCCTATTACTCTATATTTCCTCCAGATTAATCCACCCTAACCTGCACATCCCTGAACACGATGGGGCAATTTAGCACGGCCAATCCACCCTAACCTACACATCCCTGAACACTATGGGACAATTTAGCCCGGCCAATCCCCCCTAACCTGCACATCCCTGAACACTATGGGACAATTTAGCACGGCCAATCCCCCCTAACCTACACACCTTTGGACTGTGGGAGGAAACCGGAGCACCCGGAGGAAACCCACGCAGACCCGGGGAGAATGTGCAAACTCCCAGACAGACAGTCACCCCCCGAGGCTGGGATCGAACCTGGCTCTCTTGGCGCTGAGAGGCAGCAGCGCTAACCTGTGTGCCTCACTCTGTCGAAAGCACCTTCTGATCTGTATATCCTCATTTGCTCTGATCTGCGTGTACCGCTCACAGAGCAGAACAATAGTTTTCACTGGGCTGAGGTGCACGTGACTACAAGAAATCAAATCAAATACTGGGACACGTCCCGAGGTGCGATGAAGGGGCCTGTTTCCTGGGCCCTGGTCTACCATCGGAATGCGTGAGGCGAACTGGGCGAGGGGTCCAACGCTGTACTGGCCTCGTCGGTGCACACAGAGCCAGATTTGAAATTGGAGCGGTCCTTTTCACAGTCTCACAACAGCAGGAGGATCTGCCCTTCCAGAATCTCCCGGGATGTGTGTGGGTGTTTGAGCGTTTTTATGTTCTGCCCGGAAGATGAGAGTTTATCATCTGGGCTGGGAGGGCTCTCGGACGCTGGTGGGTGCCTTCCCAAAGCAACGGGGAATGAAGATGGAGCCAATGGGCGGAAGGTTCCACACCCAATCATTCCAACACTGCCTTCCAATTCCAGTCAATCCTCACTGTCAATGCAACGAATCCCATAGTCAGATCTTTACATGGA
>NW_025211775.1:0-14755 GCF_004010195.1 Chiloscyllium plagiosum
TTATTTCTCAATAGACTCCCAGCAACACATCAGTTGGAGTACTTTTTATATTTCATGTTTAATCATGGTATTAATTAAGATGGTCTTTAATTTTCTAATTGCCACAGTGTGCAGTCGGATGGGCTGGAAATGGCTACAGATGTGCAAAGGACACAGATATCGATGGGTTTCCGGATGTGACACTTGAGTGTCCTGAAATAAATTGCCGAAAGGTACGGTTGGAATGTAATGAAGGGGAAAAAAAGTTGGAGAGAGAGAGTGAGGAGGAAGAAATAAAGGAGAAAGAGGGAACTGATGGAAAGATAAGAAGTGTTTGTTGATGGATATGCTGTTCCTCTGCCAGGATAACTGTATGACAGTGCCAAACTCTGGGCAGGAAGATGCTGATGGAGATGGTGCAGGAGATGCCTGTGATGACGATGCAGATGGAGATGGAGTTCCAAATCTTGAGGTTGGTATTTGATTCAGTTCATTATCAGCTCTGCTAGCAGCAGCGCTTTCCCCTGTGTGCAAGTGATTCATGCAAATCCAACTCCAGAGACCTGAGCTTGGAATGTAGGTTGATACTGTCAGTGCGGCACTTGGGGTGTTGTGCTGTAGAGGAACATTAGACAGAAAATGTATTGTTAAGAGACACAGTGTGCAGTTTAGTTAGAAGCGCAGAGTGGAATGTTCTCAGAGGGGCAGTATTGAAGGAGTGCTGTGCTGTTGAAGGGACAGTGCTAAGGGAGTGCTGTTGGTGGTGGGGGCATGGAATGCGCTGCCTGTGGGAGTGGCAGAGTCAGAATCATTGGCGAACTTTAAGTGGCAATTGGATAGGTACATGGATGGGTGCTTAAGCTAGGACAAATGTTCGGCACAACATCGTGGGCCGAAGGGCCTGTTCTGTGCTGTATTGTTCTATGTTCTATCTTCTATGGTAGTGTGGCTGACCAGTCTAAGGTGCTGGATTTAAGCTCGGGCTCTTACAGTAGTTCCATTTTGTAGCACTGCTAAAGATTCACAGAACTTGAAATGTTAACTCTCCTGGTCCATAAATGGGTGCTGTGACAGGGCTTGGGTTACATGAGTGCCTTCCATTCTTTTAGTAGATCACCACCTCCTCCTTTGCCTTGTCTTTTCATCATTCACCCTATTCTGCCAGTCAGTTCCTATTAAGACACACCCCACTCAGGAGAACATTCACCGTCCTCTCTCACCTTGCGCGGCTCCTTCTTAGCGATGTTGCGGAGCGCCATCACGGCCTCCGCATGGATTCTGCTCGAGACGCTGCTGGCGACATTCCCGAATCCGGGCAGGAGTTTCTGGATCCGCTTCAGACTGGCCGGCTGTCCCGCGTTGCCAATGGCTTTGAGGCCCAGGATGATTTCCTCTTCATGCCCTTTGCTGCCGGCTTCAACCACAAGTTCATGGAGAGGCTGTAAAAGAACACAATGTCAGTGTCCAGTACAGGTCACGTCACTCACGATGCTGAGGACGAATCATTTAAACTCAGCTTGTCTCAATTCCAGTTTATCTATCGAAGATGGGTGAGTGACTTACTCCATCACTGGGGAGCCCGTGGTCGAGTGATACTATCGCCGGACTGTTAATTCAGAAACTCAGCTCATGTTCTGGGTAAAAGTGAGGACTGCAGATGCTGGAAACTAGAGTCTAGATTAGAGTGGTGCTGGAAAAGCACAGCAGGTTAGGCAGCATCCGAGGAGCAGGAAAATCGACGTTTCGGGCAAAAGCCCTTCATCAGGAATGGAGCTTAATGTTCTGGGTACCCAGGTTTGAATCCCATCATGGTAGGTGTTGGAATATGAATTTATTGAAAAAAAAGGTCTGGAATTAGGAATCTACTGATGACCACAAAAACATTGTTAATTGTCATAAAAACCCACGTGGTTCACTGATTTAAGTTCAGGGAAAGGAATCTGCCATCCTCACCCGATCTGGCCTCCATGTGACTCCTGACCCGCATCAATGCGGTTGACTCTCAATTGCCCTTGGGCAATTAGGGATGGGCAATGACTGCTGGCCTAGCCAGTGATGCCTAAATCCTGTGACTGAATTAAAAAAGTGCTTGCGGAATTCAGATGATTAAAAAGGTGGGCAGTGCAGGTATCTTAGTTAGTAACAGAAAAGTGTAAAGTTAAAGCTGGGATGTTCAGTAATGATGTACAAAACACTTCAAAGGGTAAGTGAAATCTGGGATTCTATGTCTGAAAGTGCTGTGGAGACAGTGAAAAATTCCATTAAATGATTTTTAATTCAGTTTGGAACTGGGACAAGTAGTTAGCATTAATATGTAGTGCAGTCACAATCTCACTGAATGACAGAACAGGCTCGATGGGATCAATGGCCTCCCTCTGCTCCTATCCTCGATAAATGTCTAGCATCACAGTTGCATGCGATGGCCATTATAATGCAGCAGTGTCACTGGCATATCTTACCAATCTCAAGGGTATTGCTAGTTATTCTTGAATAAATTAAATGAGGTGTATTGTGCAATGCAACACCACATTACAACAGACCACGTCTGGAGTAATGTGTACAGTATTGGTGTCCTTATTTTAGTCAGGATGTAAATGTGTTGAAGGCAGTCCAGAGAATATTTACCAGACTAATATCTGGAATGAAATAAAATAATGAGTTCAGAAGAAATGTCACCGGACTTGAATTGTTAACTCTGTCTCTCTCTCCCACATGCTGCCAGATCTGCTGAGTCTCTTCTGTTTTTGTTAATGTCTGGAATGGGCAGATTGTCTTATAAGGAAAAGTGGGACAGGCTGGGCTTGTATCTACTGGAATTAAGAGGCAACTTGATTGAAACATCCTGAGGGATCTTAACAGGGTGGACGTGAAGAAGAGAATGTAGATCTAGGGGTCACTGTTTAAAAATCAGGAACTCCCCAATTCAAAACAGAGATGTGGAAATTTTGTTTTCTCTCTCTGACAGTGGTGACTTTTGGAAATTTCTTCCTGAAAAGGTGCTGGAAACGGTGTCTTTGATTATTTTAAGGGAGAGGCAGATAAATTCTTAATGGGGGGGGGGGTGAAAGATTATCAGGGAGAGGCGAGAATATAGATTTGAGGTTACAATCAGATCACCATGATCATACTGAATGGTGTAGCTGGCTCAAGGGATTAAACTCCTGAAGAAGGGCTTATGCCCGAAACGTCTATTCTCCTGCTCCTCGGATGCTGCCCGGTCTGCTGTGTTTTTCCAGCACCACATTTTTCAACTCAAGGGATTAAATGACCTACTCTCACCCCTTGTTGGTGTGTTGATGTGATTGTATATGACCATCTTCAGGGCTCAATAACACACCATTAACCCACACCACTGAAAGGGAACATTAAGGGGAACTATCTGGCTTAGTTGGTGAGATGGCTAGCATCAAACCAGTCAGACAGAAATGACAGTACTGGAGACACATATTCATTTGTGCAACATGAGTTTGGAACAGACTTCTCATTTTCACGTATTACTAATTTATTCTTCAGATTTGGTTTTGCCAACACTGCTTATCAGGGAGGGGATTGTCTAGTGGTAGTATTGCTAGAATAATAATCCAGAAGCACAGCTAATGTTCAGGAGACCCAGGATCGAATCCTGTCATGGCAGGCAACGGAACTTAAATTCAATAAGAATCTACGAATAATCACGAGTCGATTGTCAGAAAAAAAACCCACCTGCTTTTCTAATGTCTTTTGGGGAAGGAAATCTGCCATCCTTACCTGGTCTGGCTAACTTGTGACTCCAGAACCACAACAATGTGTGGTTGACTCTCAACTGCCGGCTGAATTGGCCTAGCAAGTCACTCAATTCCGAGGCAACCAGGGATGGGCAATAAATATGTGCCAGCCAGCAGTGCCCACATCCCACGAATGAATTAAAAAAAAAATGCAGGTTCGATTCCTGGTCAGGCTGAGCTAGATGTTGGGACCTGCCTCCTGTCTTGTCCACCCGAGAAGGGAACACAATGGCAAATTACAACCAAGGGGAAAACCAAACAATCTAAGCTGCAGCATCATATGGGAGGCAGTGGCCTAGTGGTACTATTGATGCACTGTTACTTCAAAGACCCAGGTAATGTTCTGGGGACCCAGGTTCAAATCGTGTAATGACGGAGAGTGTAATTTGAATTTAATTTAAAAAAAGCTGGAATTAAGAGTTTAATGATGACCATGAGTCTATTGTTGGGGAGAAATCCATCTGGTTCACTAATGTCCTTTAGGGGAGGAAACTGCCATCCTTACCTGACTCCAGACCCACAGTGATGTGGTTGACTCTTAACTGCCCTCTGGGCAATTAGGGATGGGCAATAAATGCTGCCTACCCAGTGATGCCTTAGTCCCGTGAAATCATATTTTTTAAAAAAATCATCCAACAATAAAGGGCAGAACAGTGACTCAGTGGTTAGCACTGCTGCCTCACAGTACCAGGGACCTGGGTTCGATTCCCACCTCGGGAAACTGTCTGTGTGGAGTTTACACATTCTCCCTGTGTCTGTGTGGGTTTCTTCCAGGTGCTCTGGTTTCCTCCCGCAGTCCAAAGATGTGCAGGTTAGGTGAATTGGCCACGCTGAATTGTCCATAGCGTTCAGGGATGTGTAGGTTAGGTGCATTAGTCAGGGGTAAATGTAGAGTAATCGGATAGGGGAATGGGTCTGGGCGGGTTACTATGTGGCAGGTTGGTGTGGACTTGTTGGGCCAAATGGCCTGTCTCCACACTGTCAGGATTCTTCTAATAAGGTAGAGACTTACTTCAGAGTAGGATATGAACAGATGAGAAGGGTTAAGCACCCAAAAAGTAACTGAACAATAACATGGTGGAATTTGCTGAGGCTCTCTATGCACAGAGTGCATCTTAATATGAAGTGAGCTGGTGCATACATGCAGCTGCTTCTGAGTGAGGAAATAAAGAGGGCATTTGTAACCGGTGATCATGAAATTGACACTGGTTGTCATTTTTCCACTATTATAAGTGACTGCATTGTTTAAACCTGCTGAAGATAGTACTTTTATCTGAAAAAGATGAGGGTCTGATTTTTTTTTTGTTTTTGCCTGTTCTCTGTCCAGCACTCCCAGTTTTTCTCCAATTATCTGCTGTCTCATCCCAGCTGAAAATCTGTTGTTTCCAATACTCACGTACCCGGAGAGCTTCGTCCGGACAAACCCGGAGGGTCGCACAGTATTTCTGGACCAGGGATCCATAGGCAAGCAATGTGACCTTTCGAAAGGTCGGGCTCCTCTGCATGTAAGGGCTGGACAGAAGCATCTTGGGAGAAGCAGACATATTTTGCTGTCAGTTGCAAAGGAACTTAAAGTAACATAGATGACTGGAGTACACTTAGAGCTGGGATGGTGGGAATTGTTTGTATGGGGCAATGTTGTGAGTAAGGCACATAAGGAGAGGCCAATGTGTGGTTGACTCTCAACTGCTCTCTGAAATGGCCTAGCACAGCCATTCAATTCTGAGGCAACTAGGGATGGGCGATAAATACGTGCCAGCCAGCCCCGCCCACTTCCCCATGAACAAATTTTTAAAAAATAGTGCGGGATCAATTCCTGAGATAACAGCCAGTGATTGACAGCTTTTCTTAGCATTAACTAGAGCAGTATGGTGGCTCAGTGTTAGCATTGCTGCCACATAGTGCCAGGGACCCAGGCTCAATCCCACCTCAGGCGACTGTCTGTGGAAAGTTTGCACGTTCTCCATGTGGGTTTCCTTGGGATGCTCCGGTTTCCTCCCACAGTCCAAAGATGTGCAGGTTAGGTGGATTAGCCATGAGAAGAAGTTGTAAGGGAAGGGTTAAGCCTGGGTGGGATACTCTTTGTAGGGTCAGTGTGGACTCGATGGGCTGAATGGCCTGCTTCCACACTGTAGGGATTCTGAAACTGTCATATCATACACCAGGCTAATTGGAATAGAATGGGTAGATGGTGCAATTAGCTAGTGCAGACCTGAAAGGCCTACTTTGGCCTCTTTATTCCTAAGTGTATGATGCTGCTGTCCTTATAAGGGCACCACAAGAGGGTCTCTCTCACTGCCCAGCAAACTCCTGGGTCTTCCATGGTACTTCTGAGTGAGCTGGCATTTTGAATGGCAAAGTTAGATCCCATCAAAAGAGGTGGGGACTGGGGTAGGCATGAAACTATTGGCTGGAGGCAAGGACGTGGGAGAGAAGCTTAAGCGATGAGAGAAATGGAAGACTTGGAGAAACAGAAGGACCATCACATCGAATCCTGAGAACTGGCACCATTGAACACCTTCCCCAGTCTCTTTCCAATTTAAGAAAAATGTTTTTAATCAATCTTAACATTTGCGTAGGAGGAATTTAGGAGAGTAGGAGACGTAAATGTCAACAGTTCATAATTGTTAACCTATAGTTAGAATCCATTTATTTGTAAACAGTATTAATTACTGTTAAGTACAGTACCTGATCAATGGTTTCTAACATTGAGTCTTTCAGGCAGGTCAACTGGGTACTTTGATAAAACTGTAAATTCTTTTTAACACACTACCCTGGGAAGGCATAACAGTTGTAAATGTGATCTGTTTAATAACTGCAAATAACAAAGATTCAGCAGAAAGTGTATAATATTGTAGGTAGGTTGCACCTTTGAAACCCCACACTACTGAAGGGGATACCAACTTATGATTCACCAGAATTAATGTATAACACAATAATGCCTAAATGATTGTGTCTGGCTGATTGTTCTTCTCCAAGTGCAATATTTTGCTGGAATCCTTTAATCCGTGTTTGTCAGTGAGTATGTACCCACCATGAATTGGTGTCTGAACTGGTCATTTGGCTGTGAAACAGTCTGAGCCCAGGATGAGGGTGATATAAAGGGCAGACAGATCTACACCGGTACGTTAACAATTATGGACGGGAAATTGCATGCAGTCTCCTTTAACTAACTCCCCTTATATCACGAAGCACATCATCACATGATCGGAGAAACTGGGTCATACCGTAGCATTATCTACACCATGGCAGTCGGCTTTGATGGAGTGCAGCACAAATATCAGAGCTTGGGTTGCTTCAAACTGCGAGAGTTCTCCCTGCTCAATCCTTGTTTGGATAAACTGAATTGCGTCCGGGGTCGCTACAGTCGGTAAGGTATCCAAAATCCAGCGCCTGGGTTCACAGCAAGTAAAGTCATACATTGAAAACACAAGAACAGAACAGGCCATTCAGCCCATCATCTCTCAGTCAGAGATCAGGATTAATTTGGATCCGAACTTCATTCATCTGTCCCATATGCTCTCATATCCTTGCCCAACAAAATTTATCAATCTCAATTTTAAAATTTCCAGTTCATTCACCCAATCAACCACACTTTTATATAACTTTCACTAACACTCCATATACCTGCTCCACTAACACCCCCATACCTGCTCTGCTACCACTCCATCATACACCCTCACTCACACCCTGTCACTCACCCATTCATGCCCCTCCCTATCATCCCTCCTCACTATCCTGCCACCACCATTTCTCATTACTACACCTTTACCATCCCTCACTATCAGCTATCACTACCAACCTCCACTTCCACCTCTCCACACTCCCTCAGTATCGCTCCCCAATACCACCCATCACCAGCTATGGTCGACACCAACCCTTCCTCTCCATCACTTACCATCCACCATCCCAAACTACTGCCCCTCCTACCACCTCCCACATTCCCTCACGATTATCCCTCATTATCCCCCCTCCACAACCACTCAGCAAGCATGAGCCACTTTGCCCCCATTCTGAGATAAATGCGCCCCACCTCCCTTGGTCTATTTCTTCCCAACCATGGCTGAGCCAGGAGGCAGTCAAGAGCATGGTATTGGAAAAGCACAGCATCTGAGGAGTAGGAGAATCGATATTTCAGGCATAAGCCCTTCAGGAAGCTGCAGGAATTCTCCAGATAAGGAGTGTCCCTCCTTCTGAGCTAGAGAGGGAGTATGGATGAAGCCAAACTGGGCATGGAGGCTGAAACTGCTTTTGGAACCCAAACCTAGTCTCCCTTGCCTCTCCATATTTACCTCCGGTGGGGTTTAGATGTGCTCTTGCCCCAAATACTTTGAAGGCTTCCCAAGCTTGCGGAACGTAGGAGCTGAATGAGCTGCAGGAACTTCTGCGGGGCGTCAGGATGAGCTCTCTCTCGGTTAATCTGGGCCAAGTTTTCCAGTACTTCAACAATCTGTTACAACAAACCCAGCATAGATGAGTTTACACTCCGTTGACGTGCAAGTGTGAGTGAAAGTAGGCTCAAATATTTAGCCATGAGAGTTGTGTTTTCTTCAACGATCTATGAAATGATATAAAGGGCAGAAGATTTAAAGGAGATGTGAGGAGAAGTGTTTTTCACCCAGAGCGTGGTGGGAATCTGGAATTCATTAAGGATGGTAGAGGTAGAAACCCTCATAGCATGATGCCAAGGCATACAAGGCTATAGACTAAATGCTGGATAACGAGATTAGAGCACTTCTGTGGTTGTTTTTGATCAGTAGGGACACAATGAGTTGAAGGGCCTTTTTCTGTCCTGAAGATCTCTATGAATCTCTGCTGATAACTCAAGACTCATTGATGATTATATAATTACCAGTGCGGTACTTTAACTCTGAAATAAGCAAAAGCACTGGACACTGCAAGGTTAAACGATTGCAGGGCAATTGTAAGAAAAAGGCTACACGGTACCCTGGGCTGAGTCTAGCCTTATTTGAACTATTCAGAAATTGATCACATGTTAAATCAGTAGATAATCTGAGATAGATCATGCACATGAGTCAATCAAAGGGGGCAGAACGTAATAATCAGGAACAAGGAGCAGAAGTAGACAATTTAGCCTCTTCATTCTGCTCCGCTAGTCAATATGGTCATGGCGAATCTCATCTTGCCCTCAGTACAGCCAAAGGGTAATAGGTGTCTAAAGGCTTATATACTGGGTGTGAGACTATCAACATAAAAAAAGTCTTGCTGGAAGAGGAGTGGTCCCTGTCAGATCAGATCCAACTCAGTTGGAACCATCAACTGAGATTGACTATCTACGGGTAACTGCAGATTTCCTAAATTCCTCTCTGTCTTTCGGCATTTCTTCATCAATGAAGTTGATCAGAACATAGAACACAGATCTGTACAGCACAGCAATGCCCCCTTCGGCCCACGGTTTGTGCAGAACATGACATCAAATTAAACAAATCCCTTCCGCCTGCCATTGGTCCATATCCCTCCATTCCTTGTTTACTCCTGTGCTTATCTAAAAGTCCCTTAAATCCTCCTATCGTATCTACCTCCACTACCACCCCAGCAGTACATTCCAGACACTGGGCAAAAAACTAGCCCCTCACATCTCCTTTGAATGTTCCCCTTCTCACTTTAAATACATGCCCCTTAGTATTAGACATTTCAACTCTGGGAAATTTGTACTCTTCAACTGCAATCTGACCACTTTGATAGCCACAAGTATTATGTGTGGGGTGAGTAAATGTGTGGCTTCTGCCATCGCACATGCCATTTTAATCTTACTGGTGACTAAAGTGCCAGTGTCCTACATTTATCCAAGAGATTTGGTCAGCTGTACCTTACTGGTATCATTAGTTGAAGGCTTGAGAAGCTGTACTGGTAGCTGCTGCAGTTCATTGGAAAACTGATATTTCAGAGAGCCCCGCTTCTCCAGGTGCTCGGTTGATGTGGGTGGTGAGTGATCTTTGCTCTCCAGCAAGACAAGATGCTGCCTGTTTCCAAAACCAGAAATAAGTGATTAGCAGAATGTCAATTTAAAGAGAAACATTGAGCTACTGTGCAGTCAAGCATGTACTGAGAACAACAAGTTTCAATTGTCTGTCATGATTGATGAAACTCATTGATAAAGGTGCTGAAAATGTGTTGCTGGAAAAGCGCAGCAGGTCAGGCAGCATCCAAGGAGCAGGAGAATCGACGTTTCTAGCATGAGCCCTTCTTCCTAATAAATTACACCCTGGAATTCGAAAAGATGTAACTACAGCAGCAGAATCTGGCAGGGGCAGATATATAATTGGACTGTCATCTTCACATCACAGAAAGTGACAGGGAGAGATAGATAACTAAACAGTCATATTCAAATTACAGAAACTGATGGACAGATCAATAACTACACTTCCATATTCACAGATCAGAAACTGACAGGTACAAATGGATAGGCAAAGGTGAGGACTGCAGATGCTGGAGATTAGAGTCGGGAGTGTGGTGCTGGAAAAGCACAGCAGGCCAGGAAGCATCCAAGGAGCAGGAGAATCGATGTTTTGTTTAAAAACCCTTCATCAGTACAGATGGTAACTACACCAATACATTCACATTGAAGAAACTCACAGGAAAAGAACGATAACTAAACTCATGCATTCCTGTCACTGAAAACAACAGGTACATTTCAATATGGACCCCCACATGTTCACTTCGCAGAAGATGGCAGGTTGACATTGATAACTACGTTCACATTTTAATGATGCAGAAACTGACATGGATGATTGATTTAGCTATCCCATTTACAGACTAGAAACTGTCATATTCACACAATAGAACATTCTCCCCTTGTTCTGTTCCACAGAGAGCAGTTAGGGTTGAGTTATCAGCTTAATTTATGCTAATGTAGCCATATATATTTTTTGATACATAAGGGAGTCTTTGGTTATGGACACTAAACATCAAACATTAAAATCAGATGAAGATCATAACTAAAGCCTTTGTGATCTGTTCTCATGACAGAATACACACAGGCAGATAGAAATGTCACAGAATTCTCATGCTTCTTATGGTCTTCTGCTTTGAGGTATTTAAAGTGACAGAGGATTGAAAGAAATTAATAACTACTGCATCTGCAGCATCATTCACCATCCACTTTATCTTTAACTTACTCAAATGTGTGTGCTCACAGATCGCATACTGATCGATTCAGTTATAAGTTACCCTGATGTATCAAGGATGGAGTGGAAGAAAGGATTAACCATCCATTTCATCAGAAACTTTGAGATGTTGAGATATTTGCTCTCTGTCATGCCAGTAATTGACTGAAACTGAGTAAAGATAAGATTAGAAACAATAAACTGGCAGTTACAGAATGAAATACTGAGTCAATTGCAAAGCAATATATTGTTAGGATATAATACAACTACTGATCAGCTATAAACTGGCATAAACAATGTAACATCTGCAATGACATTGCAGATATTGTCAGTAACAATGCACAAAGTATTATCCTTTATCAAAATGCTGCAGTTACAAATACAAACCCAACTTCACTTTGCAGAAGCTAATATTCAAAGGGTTTGGGAGTGGAGGATAGTGAGTCCCACCTGAGTCTGTCCAAAGTGGTACCTGGTACTTTCAAAATTGACACTGACAGAGTAAAGCAACGTGGTACACTTCAGAAGGTTTGAGTTACAGTCCAATAACATACTGACATGTTAAGACTGTGAGATAGAGTTTACAAAAATACATCCCAGAAACAGTTGGGCACAGATTGGAGTCGAGAGTGTGGTGCTGGAAAAGAACAGCAGGTCAGGTAGCATCCGAGGAGCAGGATAATCGTTGTTTGAAGCATAAGCCCTTCATCTCGCCGTTTTGGGCATAAGCCTCTGACCCCCAGCATCTGCAGAGATTGGGGCACAGATTGGAGGAATATTTCCAAGTGGCTGGCAAATAGTGTAACGTTTTACCGCTCACATCAGTGTTTGATGTTAAAAATCACGCAACACCAGGTTATAGTCCAACAAGTTTAATTGGAAAGACACTAGCTTTCGGAGCGACGCCCTTCATCAGGTGATTCACCATCACAACAACCTGATGAAGGAGTGTCGCTCCAAAAGCGAGGGTGCTTCCAATTAAACCAGTTGGACTATAACCTGATTTTTAACTTTGTACACCCCAGTCCAACACCGGCATCTCCGAACAGTGTTTGATGGTTACGGAATAAAACCTGTCTTGAAATAACACTGACTATTAGATGGAGGACCAGAACCTCATTGGACTGGTGTTGAGTTAATGCAAAATGTGTAAATTAGGACATGACAGATATAAAGTTAAAGTGACGCATATATATATAGTGCTGACAGTTGCTGGTTAACAGGCATTCGCGTAAGACTGAGAAATGTTGTAAATCCCTGCATGAAACTGCAAGACGCCTAATTGAAATGTGCAGCAACGTGGTTCAGTTACACTGCACGTACTTTCAAAGCAAACAGTTATCGATACGTGTCTGCGCCCACACTTATCAGTCAAGGTCTCAGAAATATATTCATCCCACAGTCAAAACGTGACTCAACTCGTGACTCAAGAAAGGTATTACATAGAAACTTTTTCTTATCATTTCTGTTCAACTCCGTGCAATTGAGAACGAGATGCATCAACCCCAAGTGTAGAAAACTTTCTCAGTCAGGTTCCAGTGGTACGTATAACTTGACAAAAAAATGTAATCGCAATTTCAAATGGATGAGAGCTTTTTTTTTCACATAGTGACAAGTTCTGTGTTAATTCCAGCCTATACAGAGGAATAGAAACAGACATGCGGAGCTAGAAACACATCAGCACAACAACGAGCAAAAGGAAACCGAGCCAATACGACAATCAATTTCTGTATCACAGACACGAAACAAATCTCCCTCAGTCAGACTGACAGGAACACAATCACCATCCACTTTACATTTCGTTGCAGATCCACATGGGATCTCACACTAACCAATCAGAGAGACTCAATGTTTGGGCATGACTCGGTGTAAACTACCCAATCAGGAGCCAGGCTTTCCTCCATCCTTCATTAGCATTGCTGACGCCGTCAGTCTATAAAGAGGGAACTCCGAGATCCTTTTCCCTTATTCTGTGTCTGAAAGTGAGCGGCGTCATGGCTGATGAGAAGAAAGCACAGCAAGCCTCCAAGAAGGGAGCGAAGAAAATCATCAAAAAAGCGCCAGCGAAGGGCGGCAAGAAGAGGAAAAGGACCAGGAAAGAAAGTTATGCCATCTACATCTACAAAGTGATGAAGCAGGTCCACCCCGACACCGGCATCTCCTCCAAGGCCATGAGCATCATGAATTCGTTCGTCAACGATATTTTCGAGCGCATCGCGGGGGAGGCTTCCCGCCTGGCCCATTACAACAAGCGCAGCACCATCAGCTCCCGGGAGATCCAGACCGCCGTGCGGCTGCTGCTGCCCGGGGAGCTGGCCAAGCACGCCGTGTCGGAGGGCACAAAGGCGGTGACCAAGTACACCAGCTCCAAGTGAAGGACCGCATTGTACTGAAACACACATCCACAACCCAAAGGCTCTTATAAGAGCCACCCACAAAATTCCTGAGACAGCTGAACCATTTCTTAAAGAGTTCTTTGTTTTAGTTTCCATGTGATTTTTGATAAGGCGTTTCAACTTGTAGTGCTATATGTTTTTGTATTAGTAAGTACTTTGCAAATTATTCGCGAGTGGGATGGAGAGTGCAGATCAAGCGCCAGTGAGTCATCTTTCATCTTGCTTGTTCACCCCTGGCAGACAAATACCCACGTCTTTCACTCCCACGATTGATGCATTTTACCTTCTGAATACTTTACATGTCCAATGCACGGGTTTCATCCGATTTTTCGCAATGCAAAATAAATCTTCCTGCTATCGGTGAGACTTTCAAACCGAACCGAGAGAAGTCCAACACAGCTACCGGACTGAAGCGTGGAGCTGAATCTGATCGAGAGCGATAAGGGAGGACAGCTTTAAAGTATCATCTTAAAAAACGTGTTCGCCCTCGATGCTGAGCCGGAAGAATGCTGTGGGCTGCTTTATCAGCATATCGGGGTGGTACGGAAATGTGTAAAGAAAAGGCAGGTTGCAGACTGCAATGTTTGGCCTGTTTTGTTTCAGCTTCTGCTCAAGGTTTAGAAAATAACCCACTCTCAAGATCAGATACAGATCGGCAAATGAAGGAGAGTAAGACCGTGTGAATTATACGTTTGTAAACTAAAAGTAAATTTACATGAGTGTTAATGTTTTTTGAACTTCCACAGTTTTTTGTAGTTCATTATTCAGGTAAAAAATACTCCTTTGTTTGGAAATTGGCGGGCTTTTCAATTTTGAAAGAAAGCGGTTGATGTATTGGCGCCCATCGTTTCCGCCCTCCTCCCCGTGCCCTCTCCGGATTGGGGAATGAGGCAGATATCTGATTGGGAATTGAAACAACATTAGGAGGAGCTGGACAATGGGACCAATCAGAAACGGCCGACCCACCATTCCTCCCGAAGGTATAAGAGGCCGCGATGTGGGCGGAGTGCAGCATTCTCTGTGAAAGTGCTTGTGACAATGTCTGGAAGAGGAAAGGGCGGTGGGAAAGGTCGCGCCAAGGCGAAGTCTCGGTCGTCCCGGGCTGGCCTGCAGTTCCCGGTGGGCCGTGTTCACAGGCTCCTGAGAAAGGGTAACTATGCTGAGCGTGTGGGTGCCGGAGCGCCGGTCTATCTGGCTGCGGTGCTGGAGTATCTGACGGCTGAAATCCTGGAGCTGGCCGGCAACGCGGCCCGGGACAACAAGAAGACCCGCATCATCCCCAGGCACCTGCAGCTGGCCGTGCGCAACGACGAGGAGCTCAACAAGCTGCTGGGAGGGGTGACCATCGCACAGGGCGGGGTGCTGCCTAATATCCAGGCCGTGCTGCTGCCCAAGAAAACAGCTGCTGCGGGAGCCGCTAAAAAGTGAAGCGGACATTCTTGGATCTGACTGCCAAAAGGCTCTTTTAAGAGCCACTCACAGCATCTGT
>NW_025211775.1:16242-17494 GCF_004010195.1 Chiloscyllium plagiosum
GCGCTCTCTCGCTCTCTCTCGTGTGCGCTCCCTCGCTCTCTCTCGTGTGCGCTCCCTCGCTCTCTCTCGTGTGCGCTCTCTCGCTCTCTCTCGTGTGCGCTCTCTCGCTCTCTCTCGTGTGCGCTCTCTCGCTCTCTCTCGTGTGCGCTCTCTCGCTCTCTCTCGTGTGCGCTCTCTCGCTCTCTCTCGTGTGCGCTCTCTCGCTCTCTCTCGTGTGCGCTCTCTCGCTCTCTCTCGTGTGCGCTCTCTCGCTCTCTCTCGTGTGCGCTCTCTCGCTCTCTCTCGTGTGCGCTCTCTCGCTCTCTCTCGTGTGCGCTCTCTCGCTCTCTCTCGTGTGCGCTCTCTCGCTCTCTCTCGTGTGCGCTCTCTCGCTCTCTCTCGTGTGCGCTCTCTCGCTCTCTCTCGTGTGCGCTCTCTCGCTCTCTCTCGTGTGCGCTCTCTCGCTCTCTCTCGTGTGCGCTCTCTCGCTCTCTCTCGTGTGCGCTCTCTCGCTCTCTCTCGTGTGCGCTCTCTCGCTCTCTCTCGTGTGCGCTCTCTCGCTCTCTCTCGTGTGCGCTCTCTCGCTCTCTCTCGTGTGCGCTCTCTCGCTCTCTCTCGTGTGCGCGCTCTCGCTCTCTCTCGTGTGCGCGCGCTCTCGCTCTCTCTCGTGTGCGCGCGCTCTCGCTCTCTCTCGTGTGCGCGCGCTCTCGCTCTCTCTCGTGCGCGCGCTCTCGCTCTCTCTCGTGTGCGCGCTCTCGCTCTCTCTCGCCGCTCTCTCTCTCGTGCGTGCATTCTCTCTTTCGTGCGCACGCGCTCTCACCTTGTTTGTGCGCTTTCGCTCTCTCTTGTATGTGCACGCTCTCTCCCCCTTGCACGCTTGCTCTCCCCTGTGCATGCGCTCTCTCTCTCGTGCGCACTCTCGGTTCCTCGTGCGCACGCACTCTTTTGTGCGCGCTCTCTCTCTCTCATGCACACGCTCTCTGTCTCGTGTACGCGCTCTCGCTCTCTCTTGCGCGCTGTCTCTCTCGTACGTGCTGACTCTCTCTCTCGTGTGCTCGCTCTTGATCTCTTTTTTTTCTCTCTCTCCCACAATGACTCCAACCCCCAGACGTTATAAGCTCCCTCCCCCTCTGCGGATACAGGTCGCAGTCTCTCCCTGAAACCCAACGTCCCAGTAAATTCTATCACAGGAAAGTGATGGTTAGGGTGGGGATTGGCCGTGCTAAATTACCCATAGTGCCCAGGGATGTGGGGGTTAGGGTGGGGGATTGGC
>NW_025211775.1:18257-24885 GCF_004010195.1 Chiloscyllium plagiosum
TGCTAAATTACCCGCGGTCGCCCACCCGCCCGTGTCCCTCATGGTGCGTGCGCAACACCCCCCTCCCCCCGCCCGCCATCTTCTCAGGGGAGCTGGGGGCCTACTGCAACAACAACTTGACGTCTTTCCATAACCCCCCCAGCACCGTCCTATGGGCCAACTTTTTCGGCCCCGTTTTGCCCACCCCCACGTCCTGAGCTTTGGCGGTGCCCGTCCACTCCGCCTTTTGTTTTTGTGGGTGTGTGGGTGGGGGGGGGGGCCTTTTGTTTTTAAATAAAAATAAAAAATTATTCATGTTGCTGTGTGTGTGTCTCATCCTCCCCCTCCCCCCCATCTCTGTCCTCCATTGGGCGGAACCATCCGTCGGGGGGTCGGTGTTTCCCCGCCGGACCCTATTCCCCCGACGGACCGGCGCCGCCGCGGCGGTCCGCCGCCGGGTGGCGGCCCCCCATGTGGGCGCCGCGCCGGAAGCGCCGCTGCGGAGGAGGTCGGAGGTCATCCCGGCGGCAGACCGGAAGTGGGTCCCCGGGACGTCCCCTCCCCTGAGCAGCTGCAGCCGAAGGTAAAACCGGGGGCGGTCGGGAGGCGGCAGTTACCGGCCTCGGGCCCGGGAGGGGCGCGTCTGGGGGCCTCGGGGTGGGGGGGGAAGGGCCGGGAGGGTGCAATGCAAAGACCCGACCCGGGAAGGACGGGTTAGGCGCTGCATTAATGCAGCTTGAAAAGTGCAGACTGCATGCAACCCCCCCCCCCAACACTTCAATTGCAAATCGACCCCGGGGGGGGGGGGGTCAGATCAATGCAAAAAACCCCTTCAGTTGCAAATAAATCCAGAGGATTGCTCGGGTTTTAAATCAATGCAAAACCCCTTTAATTGCAAATAATCCCTAAATATTGCACAGTTTTTAAAATTAATGCAAAACCCTTCAATTGCAAATAATGCCTGAATATTGCACAGTTTTTAAAATCAATGCAAAACCCCTTTCATTGCAAATAATGTCTAAATATTGCACAGTTTTTAAAATCACTGCAAAACCCCTTTAATTGCAAATAATCCCTAAATATTGCACAGTTTTTAAAATTAATGCATAACCCCTTTAATTGCAAATAATCCCTAAATATTGCACAGTTTTTAAAATTAATGCATAACCCCTTTAATTGCAAATAATGTCTAAATATTGCACAGTTTTTAAATTCGATGCAAAACCCATTCTCTGGAAATAATCTCTGAATATTGCACAGATTTATAAATCAATGCAAAACCCTTTCACTGGAAATAATCTCTGTGCAATATTCAGTTTTTAAAATCAATGCAAAACTCTTCAATTGCAAATAATGCCTGAATATTGCACAGTTTTTAAAATCAATGCCAACCCCTTCAATTGCAAATAATCTCTGAATATTGCACAGTTTTTAAAATCAATGCAAAACCCTTTAATTGGAAATAATCCCTGAATATTGCACAGTTTTTAAAATCAATGCAAACCCCTTTAATTGCAAATAATCCCTAAATATTGCACAGTTTTTAAAATTAATGCATAACCCCTTTAATTGCAAATAATGTCTAAATATTGCACAGTTTTTAAAATCATTGCAAACCCCTTTAATTGGAAATAATCCCTAAATATTGCACAGTTTTTAAAATCACTGCAAACCCCTTTAATTGGAAATAATCCCTAAATATTGCACAGTTTTTAAATTCGATGCAAAATCCATTCACTGGAAATAATCTCTGAATATTGCACAGTTTTTAAAATCACTGCAAAACCCTTTCATTGGAAATAATCTCTGAATATTGCACAGATTTTAAAATCGATGCAAAACCCTTTCACTGGAAATAATCTCTGAATATTGCACAGTTTTTAAAATCAATGCAAAACCCTTTAATTGCAAATAATCCCTAAATATTGCACAGTTTTTAAAATCAATGCAAAACCCTTTAATTGGAAATAATCCCTGAATATTGCACAGTTTTTAAAATCAATGCCAACGCCTTTAATTGCAAATAATCCCTAAATATTGCACAGTTTTTAAAATTAATGCATAACCCCTTTAATTGCAAATAATGTCTAAATATTGCACAGTTTTTAAAATCATTGCAAACCCCTTTAATTGGAAATAATCCCTAAATATTGCACAGATTTTAAAATCGATGCAAAACCCTTTCATTGGAAATAATCTCTGAATATTGCACAGTTTTTAAAATCACTGCAAAACCCTTTCATTGGAAATAATCCCTAAATATTGCACAGTTTTTAAAATCGATGCAAAACCCTTTCACTGGAAATAATCTCTGAATATTGCACAGATTTTAAAATCGATGCAAAACCCTTTCATTGGAAATAATCCCTAAATATTGCAGTTTTTAAAATCACTGCAAACCCCTTTCACTGGAAATAATCCCTAAATATTGCAGTTTTTAAAATCACTGCAAAACCCTTTCACTGGAAATAATCCCTAAATATTGCGCAGTTTTTAAAATCAATGGGCAGCACGGTGGCACAGTGGTTAGCACTGCTGCCTCACAGCGCCAGAGACCCGGGTTCAATTCCCGCCTCAGGCGACTGACTGTGTGGAGTTTGCACGTTCTCCCCGTGTCTGCGTGGGTTTCCTCCGGGTGCTCCGGTTTCCTCCCACAGTCCAAAAGGTGTGCAGGGTCAGGTGAATTGGCCATGCTAAATTGCCCGTAGTGTTAGGTGAAAGGGTAGATGTAGGGGCATGGGTCTGGATGGGTCGGTATGGACTTATTGGGCCGAAGGGCCTGTTTCCATTACTGTAAGTAATCTAATCAATTCATTGGAAATGATCCCTAAACATTGCACAGATTTTAAAATCTATGCAAAATCCTTTAATTGGAAATAATCCCTAAATATTGCACAGTTTTTAAAATCACTGCAAATGGGTCTGGATGGGTTGTGCAAAGGTGGGTCGGTATGGACTTATTGGGCCGAAGGGCCTGTTTCCATTACTGTAAGTAATCTAATCAATCCATTGGAAATGATCCCTAAACATTGCACAGATTTTAAAATCTATGCAAAATCCTTTAATTGGAAATAATCCCTAAATATTGCACAGTTTTTAAAATCACTGCAAAACCCTTTAATTGGAAATAATCCCTAAATATTGCACAGTTTTTAAAATCTATGCAAAACCCTTTAATTGGAAATAATCCCTAAATATTGCACAGTTTTTAAAATCTATGCAAAATCCTTTAATTGGAAATAATCCCTAAATATTGCACAGTTTTTAAAATCTATGCAAAACCCTTTAATTGGAAATAATCCCTGAATATTGCACAGTTTTTAAAATCAATGAATCCTTGGATGTTGCACTGGATTCAAAATCAATGTAAAATCCTTCGGTAGTAAATAAATCCAGTGGCTCACTCCAGGATTATGTTAATGCAAAGCCCCCCTCAATTGTAAATTCTCCCTGAGTATTGCATTGGATTTATAATCAGTGCAGACCCCCTTCATTTGCAAATAAACTCAGTGTATTTGCCCAGAGATTAAATTAATGGAAATTCCTCCATTGTAATTCAATCCCTGAATATTGCCTTGGATTTAAAATTAATGCACAACTCCTCAATTCGAAAGAATTACAGTCCATTCTTAACGGATTAAATAAATGCAAAACTCTTCAAGTACAAATGATCTCAGTATTATTGACTGAATGCAAAACCATTCAATTCGAGTCACAGAGGTGGTACAGCACGGGAAACAGACCCTTCGGTCCAACCCTGTCCATGCTGACCCAGATATCCCAACCCAATCTAGCCCCAGCACCCGGCCCATATCCCTCCAAACCCTTCCTATTCACCTACCCGTCCAAATGCCTCTTAAATGTTGCAACTGTACCAGCCCCCACCACATCCTCTGGCAGCTCATTCCATTCACCTACCACCCTCTGCGTGGAAAAAGTTGCCCCTTCGGTCTCTTTTATATCTTTCCCCCTCTCGCCCTAAACCTACGCCCCTCTAGTTCTGGACTCCCCCTCCCCAGGGGGGAAAGACTTTGTCTGTTTATCCTATCCATGTCCCTCATAATTTTGTAAACCTCTATAAGGTCATCCCCTCGGCCTCCGACGCTCCGGGGAAAACAGCCCCAGCCTGTTCAGCCTCTCCCTGTAGCTCAGATCCTCCGACATCCCGGTAAATCTTTTCTGAACCCTTTCACAACATCTTTCCGATAGGAAGGAGACCAGAATTGCACGCAATATTCCAACAGTGGCCCCCTAACCAATGTCCTGCACAGCTGCAACATGACCTCCCAACTCCCTGTACTCAATACTCTGACCGATAAAGGAAAGCATACCAAAACGCCCTCTTCACGACTCGGGGAGGGGGGGGGGGGCAAGATCAATGCAGAAACCCCTTAATTGCAAATACTTCCTGACTGTTGGCATTGGATTTAACAATCAGTGCAGGACTCAGTGGTTGGACAAGCTCTGAATGCATTTTGCTGAGAGATTAACTCATTGCAAAACCCCTCAGTTGGAAATCAAGCCAGTGGACGGCTCAGGGGGTTAGATCAATGCAGCAACCTCTCAATTGCGATTAAACCCCAGTGGATTTCCGGGGGGGGGGGGGGGTTCAATTAATAAGGACGTTGTGAGACTTGAAAGGGTGGGGAAAAGATTTACCGGGATGTCGGAGGATCTGAGCTACAGGGAGAGGCTGAACGGGCTGGGGCTGTTTCCCCCGGAGCGTCGGAGGCTGAGGGGGTGACCTTATAGAGGTTGACAAAATCATGAGGGGGCATGGATAGGGTAAATTGCCATTTTTTTTCCCCTCCTGGGGTGGGGGAGCCCAGAACGAGAGGGGCATAGGTTTAGGGTGAGAGGGGGAAAGATATAAATGAGACCTAAGGGTCAACTTTTTCACCCAGAGGGTGGTACGTGTATGGAATGAGCTGCCAGAGAATGTGGTGGGGGCTGGTACAATTACAACATTTAAGAGGCATTTGGATGGGTATATGAATAGGAAGGGTTTGGAGGGATATGGGCCGGGTGCTGGGACGGGATTTGTTTCCTGCACACCTCTCGGACTCGAAAGCAAGTAATTCCAGTGGATTCACTCGATTAATCCTGCACCGTTCAATTGTAAATAAATCCAGTGCATGGCCCCAGTGATTAAATAATTACATACCCCTCCATTGTAAATAAATCCAGTGCATGGCCCCAGTGATTAAATAATTACAAACCCCTCCACTGTAAATAAATCCAGTGCATTGCCCAGTGATTAAATAATTACAAACCCCACATTGTAAATAAATCCAGTGCATGGCCCCAGTGATTAAATAATTACAAACCCCTCAATTGTAAATAAATCCAGTGCATGGCCCCAGTGATTAAATAATTGCTAACCCCTCCATTGTAAATAAATCCAGTGCATTGCCCCAGTGATTAAATAATTACAAACCCCTCCATTGTAAATAAATCCAATGCATTGCCCAGTGATTAAATAAATACAAACCCCTCCATTGTAAATAAATCCAGTGCATGGCCCCAGTGATTAAATAATTACAAACCCCACCATTGTAAATAAATCCACTGCATTGCCCCAGAGATTAAATAATTACAAACCCCTCCATTGTAAATAAATCCAGTGCATGGCCCCAGTGATTAAATAATGACAAATCCCTCCATTGTAAATAAATCCAGTGCATGGCCCAGAGATTAAATAATTACAAACCCCTCCATTGTAAATAAATCCAGTGCATTGCCCAGTGATTTAATAATTACAAACCCCTCCATTGTAAATAAATCCAGTGCATTGCCTAGTGATTAAATAATTACAAACCCCTCCATTCTAAATAAATCCAGTGCATGGCCCCAGTGAGTAAATAATTACAAACCCCTCCATTGAAAATAAATCCAATGCATGGCTCCAGAGATTAAATAATTGCAAACCCCTCCACTGTACATAAATCCAGTGCATTGCCCAGTGATTAAATAATTACAAACCTCTCCATTGTAAATAAATCCAGTGCATTGCCCAGTGATTAAATAATTACAAACCCCTCCATTCTAAATAAATCCAGTGCATGGCCCCAGTGATTAAATAATTACAAAACCCTCCATTGTAAATAAATCCAGTGCATGGCCCCAGTGATTAAATAATTACAAACCCCTCCATTGTAAATAACTCCAGTGCATTGTCCCAGTGAGTAAATAATTACAAACCGTTCCATTCTAAATAAATCCAGTGCATGGCCCCAGTGATTAAATAATTACAAACCTCTCCATTGTAAATAAATCCAGTGCATGGCCCCAGAGATGAAATAATTACAATCCCCTCCATTGTAAATAAATCCAGTGCATGGCCCCAGTGATTAAATAATTGCAAACCCCTCCATTGTAAATAAATCCAGTGCATTGCCCAGTGATTAAATATTACACCCCCTCCATTGTAAATAAATCCAGTGCATGGCCCCAGAGATTAAATAATTGCAAACCCCTCCACTGTAAATAAATTCAGTGCATTGCCCAGAGATTAAAGAATTACAATCCCCTCCATTGTAAATAAATCCAGTGCATGGCCCCAGAGATTAAATAATTGCAAACCCCTCCACTGTAAATAAATTCAGTGCATTGCCTCGTGATTAAATAATTGCAAACCCCTCCATTGTAA
>NW_025211776.1:0-1473 GCF_004010195.1 Chiloscyllium plagiosum
GTAGCTCACATCCTCCAACCCTGGCAACATCCTGTATATCTTTTCTGAATGCTTTCAAGTTTGAGATCATCCTTCCAATAGGAGGGAGACCAGAATTGCACATAATATTCCAAAAGCGGCCTGACCAAAGTCCTGAACAGCCGCAATATGTTCTCGCAACTCCTATACTACATGCTTTGGCCAATGAAGGAAAGCATGCCAAATGCCTTCTCATCAATCATCTTCAAAAATTCTTCAAAACATCAAGTCAATGTTGACACGAATTCCCATGCACAAAACCATATTGCCTATACCGAATCATTCCTTGCCTTTCCAAATACATGGAAGTGCTTTTCATCAGGATTCACTCCAACAACCTTCCCACCCCTGTTGTCAGACTCACCGGTCTATAGTTCCCTGGGTTTTCCTTACCATCTTTCCCATCTATGTTAACCAAACCCCAGTCTTCCGGCACCTCACCTGTTGCTATCGATGATACGAATATCTCAGCAACTGGCCTAGAAATTACTTCCCTAGCTTCCCACGTGTGTCCGTGTCTATGTGTGCGTATATAGGTGTGTGTGTGTGTGTGTGTGTATAGTGCAATGGTGGACATCTGTCGTGTGCCATGAGCACAAGTTCCCGGTTGAGGCCCTCACTATGGGTACGGAACTAAGCTATCAGCCTCTGCTCGGCCACTATTCGCTGCTGCCTGCCCCGAAGTCCGCCTTGGAGGATGGTCATCCAATTGTCTGAGGTCGAATGTCCTGGACCGCTGAAGTTTTCCCCAACTGGGAGGGAACACTCCTGTCTGTGTAATTAAATAAACACTACTGTTTTTTAATGCGGAAAATAGGGTTTTGTGTCCAATTCTACTGTCGGAATCGAGTACTTCATCTGAAGAAATACTTTTATACTGATCTCTCCACTGGAAGCATAACCTTCCCTCACAAAGTCAGCGATAATGTGCACTTTACTCAAAGACACAACCCAGCTGACATCTGTCAATTGGACAACCTGACAGTTAAGCCTTGCCTCCCCACTGCTCCTGATAATGTGGCAATCTGTAGTTTGGTTCACTTGCATTTAAATCAAAGGTTTTAACGGTTTCATCATTTATAAAAAAATTGAGTTTCAATCATGAGCAAAAGCTCAACAGGATCTGATCATGTAATCCATGGGAAGGTAAAGATTGTTAAATGAAGACGAGCGTAAAGCTGATGTTGGGTGGAAGAGGTATCTTGTAGCACAGTGGTAGTGTCCCTCCACATGCTCCAGAGCTGTGCATTAACATCTCAGAACAGGTTGATTTTTAAGGTAAAGATTGTTAAATGAAGACGAGCGTAAAGCTGATGTTGGGTGGAAGAGGTATCTTGTAGCACAGTGGTAGTGTCCCTCCACATGCTCCAGAGCTGTGCATTAACATCTCAGAACAGGTTGATTTTTTCAAAAAAAGTTATTTTTTAAAAGAATATATATATAAAGCAGACGTTA
>NW_025211776.1:5009-10177 GCF_004010195.1 Chiloscyllium plagiosum
TTGGTACATACCTGCGTGAGCCATACCAACATCACACCGACCAAATGCCTGCAGGTCAAGGAACAACAGCTCAGTGCTAATGTAATGGAGCCTGAAATTTGTTCATTCTTATGTCTCATTGAGGGGGTGATTATCTGAAAATTGTGTTCCAGGAGGCATAAACCTAAGCTTGATTTGCAGTTTGGAGGTATCTGTGCTCAGAGACAGTACGGTGTCTGCAGGGGAGTGCAGTTTTCGCGCCTCCGAGTTCGCAGTGGAAAAACCTCAGCTTTCACACGCTGGTGTATTCACTGGCTAGACCAACCACCATTATCCATCCCTAACTGTCTTTGAAATGAATATGGTGAACCGCGAATCACTGGCAGCAACTGTGGGAAGAAACCAGATTTAATGCTTTGAGTCTGTTTCCCCTTCATCACAACTGATAGCAGCAGAGAATAAGGAGTATTTAGAGTGCGGTGTGGGGGAAGGTTAGAGTTGAGCGGATAGGTGGAGATGGAGCAGAGAGAAAGAGAGAGAGAGAGAGCTGTGTGTGATAACATGCGCCTTTAAGAGGGATTAGTTCTGTTCTGTTTCTGTTCAAAGAGATGTGTTCTCAAGAAGAAGCAGATTATGTAGATTTCTTTTGTTATGGACTGGGTCAGAACCCCTCAAAATGTTTTAAGAAGGTAGCCGAGACTCTAACTTCTCCCTATTTTAAAGGCAGATGTAAAGTGGATATTCCCGGTTTAATGCAATTGGTCAAACCATGTGGCTTTAAGTAGAACAGAAGTTAATTAAACAATACAATTGAAACACGAACTAAAGAAAGCGAAATTTAAAATAAACTAACTATGGAACACATTAACAGACCCGATACAGTAACTACTAATAAGTAACTGTTCCAATACAACCTTTATTGTTGTCCGTGTTTTCTAACTGTGGGGTAAGAATGAAGTGTCTTTTGCTTAAATCCGAGTAGTTTGACCAATCGAACCGCATCTGCAATGCAACACCTAACACTCAGGTCAGGGTCTAGGCTATGTCCGTGATAGTTTTTAGAGAATTTGGACTGTTCCATCATATATGAAATGGGCGGGCAGATCATAAGCTGAATATGTGATAATAAATGCTAAGAATAGGAGAGAATGGGCGATGGGAGAAAGGTTGACCTTCCCATCAGCGCTGCTCCACCTTCCGATATGATCCTGGCTGACCCTTTATCACGAAGTCCCATACCTGTTTTTTGTTTCTCAGACCCACTGATATTTTTAGATTCTGGAAGTCTACATGTTTCTTTCTTTAAAAAAAAAACACAATGACTTTGCCTCCAGAGCCCTTTGTGGAAAACGTCTCCAGATGGTCACCATTGCCTGAGTGAAGACATTTCTCAGCATCCCAGTTGGAAATGGTGTCCCGTGTGTCTCCTGAGACCCTGGCCCCTTTCTGTGGACTCCCAGGCCAGAGAAAACATCATCATTGCATCCTGAGTCCTTTCATAATTCTATACACATCAGCGAGGCATTTCACCTTCATGCATTATCCAGTGAATGCAGGCGGGCATAAATCCACGAAGTTAGAAAACCACCCAACCCAACAGAACGAACCTTCCTGCAGCTAATCGCAGCACCACCCGCCCCATCTCTAACACTGACACAACGCCTCCCTGTGAGGCAACCGACCCCCTGAAGTCACAATCCTAAACCCTCAATACCCACCAAATGCTGCAGTTCCCAGCTTTTCTCGTCATTTTCAGACTGACTTTCGACCCTTGACACTCTTTACTCTTCGCCATCCCCACCGATCTCTAATCCATCAGCGAGCCAATTCCTCAAACCCAGCTTCCACCTGACGTGCCTCTCTAGCCCCGCATCATATGCCACCAGAACACTTCACGCACACATTGTATATACCGCTGATCTCTGTATCACTGAAAATACGAGGAAGCAGAACAAGTGAAACAGAAAGGGGCATGACTAAGACTTCCACCACAGTCTTGTACAGTGATAATAAGCTCTGATTGAAAATATATTCTGCAGAATGATTGATTCAGAGATCTGTGCCTGAAATGAAGAGCTTCTTCAGGACATACAAATTAAAGTTATTGCCATTTCACTCAGGTTTTTGTTTAACAGATTGTACTTGGGAATTAAAAGCACAACTTCTAAATTTGAGGACAGCTTCGAAGTATGCAACAGTAAATTAGGTGAACTTTTTAAGAAAAATGTGGAAAATGGGCAAACAAATATCAAATTAAGTTCAATACACATAATTCTGTGACTGCATGTTTTGTTGCATGGCATGGAGATCCAGCCCTTATCAGTTCTGAAATTGTCAAACCAGACTCAAAACATTAACTCTGTTTCTCACTCCAGAGATTGTGTCAGACTTTTTGAGTTTCTGCAGAATTTATTTGGGGCTATCCTACTTCGCTTGGTCCAACTACATTCTACACTCCATTTAATAACATTCTGCTTTCCTGCTTACCCAACGAAATGGAGAATCAACCACTTTGCCATATTTTATTCCACCTGCTAAATATCTTCCAGCCCGCGAAATTCTCTCCGTGCCTTTGAAAGTAGTTTGTGTCCTCTTCCCAATTTATATTGCAAACAATATTGTGGGCGGCACGGTGGCACAGTGGTTAGCACTGCTGCCTCACAGCGCTGGAGACTCGGGTTCAATTCCCGCCTCAGGCGACTGACTGTGTGGAGTTTGCACATTCTCCCCGTGTCTGTGTGGGTTTTCTCCGGGTGCTTTGGTTTCCTGCCACAGTCCAAAGACGTGCAGGTCAGGTGATTTGGGTGGGTTGCGCTTCGGCAGGTCGGTGTGGACTTGTTCGGCTGAAGGGCCTGATTCCACACTGCAATGTAATCCAATATATCCATAGATTTGACTGAAAAAGGCTCTCTTCATTCATTATGTCACCGCTATAGCTGATAGACAGATAATGTTCCATGTTCAATCGCTGAGGCATTCCACGCATTGAAATTTGCCAACTTAGAAGTTATCTGTTCATCCAAACTCCCGACTTCCTATTAGTTCGCTTGCTCTCTATTTCCGCTGATATGCAACTCCATCAATGTGAGCTCTTGTGTCTTTCATCTCTCACAATTTTGAACATTTTTAGATACCTAAACACAATACTATCCAGCTTCCTACGAGTTCTAATCTGTAGTTATATCCTTAAAATCGTTTGAACAAATGCAATTTCCTTTCAGAAAACGATGTTGATCGACCTTGCTTATCGTGTAATATTTAAAGGTGCTGTTATTCTTTATTTTCCATATCGCATACAGTTTCCTTGAAAGTCCGACATTCTCGACCACTGCCCATTCCTGAGGTATGGTGACCCCTCTGGTTAACCATGACATACCGTCTGTGTCCACTGAGAGAGAGGAAACCCATGGTCCTCAGGTATTTTGTGACCTTACTTAATATTTGTGCTGTAATGGATTCCACCAGGGGAAGCCACAGGTGAGGATCTAACGGAGTTGAGAGTAGCCATTGTTATCCCATTGTTTAAGGAAGGTCGCAGTGATTTGTATAGAAATTACAGGCCTGTGAGCCTCACACTGGTTGTAGGGAAACGATGGGAAAGGATTCTCAGAGACAATATCTGTAGGCATTTAGAAGCAAATGGGCTTCTGAGGGATAGACTCAACATATTTATGTGGGGAATATGAGCGTTTTCTTTCGGGGGTGAGAAAGATAATAGACAAGGGAATAAAAATTGATGCTGTCGACATGGACTTCAGTAAAAGCTTTGATCAGGTCCCTCAAGGCAGATTGGTACAAAAGGTAAAGTCACACTGTCTCAGGGATGAACTGGTAAGATAGAAACAGACCTTGCTTCGTTGTAGAAGAACGAGGGTTTTTGTGGATTATTCACAATTTATTTCAAAATGGTGCGTTCTGACAAGTGGAATTCCACAGGATTCAGTGGTTTGACATCTGTCGTTTGTGATCTACATAACTGATTTGGAGGAAAACATGGCTGGGCAAATTAGTAAGTTTATGGACGACAAGGATTGGTGGTTTTGTGGACAGTGAGGATGACCTTCGGAGGAGATAGCAGGATATAAATGAGTCACTGCATGGGCAGAAAAATGGCAGGTGGAGTTGAGCTCGAAAGAATGTCAGTTGATGCGTTAAGGAAGGTCAAGTACAGATGAAAATCATATAGTGAATGGAAGAATCATTGGGAGAGTTAGTATGGAGAGATATCTGGGTTTCTGGATCCGCAGATCATGGAAGGCAGCAGCGTAGGAAGATAGGTAATTAAAGAAATGCGTTTCGCATGCTTGGCTTCATTGAAATTGCAGAAAATGTAAGGGTGGAGAGACTATGCTTCAGTTTTACCGAACTCTATTTAAGGCCATACTCAGCATATTGTTCACAGTTCTGTTCGGCACACTACCAGAAGGATGTCAATGCCATAGAGAGTGTACAGAAAAGGCTTACCATCATGTTGCCTGATATGGGGACATTTTGGTTCTGGCGATAGGCTGTCGAGAATACTGAAATGCAAGTTAAGAGACTAGACAGGACTGAGGTTCACACGTAGGAGATGGAGCAATTCTGGAAAGTCTGAAAATAAATACGTCCCCTGGACTGGATGGGATTTATCTTCGGATTTCCTGGGAAACAAGGAGGAGATTTCAGACACTTTGGCTTTTTTCGTTTTGTTGACATTGGCTACGGGAATAGTGCCAGAAGACTGAAGGATAGCAAATGTTCTCGCCTTGTTCAAAAGGTGAGTAGAGACAACTCTGATAATTATAGACCGGTGAACCTTACCTTGGATGTGAATGAAGTGTTGGGACAGGGTATAAGCGACAGGATTTATGATCATCTGGAGAAGAATCCGTTGATAGTCAACACGGTTTTGCACAGGGGAGGCCCATTCCGCAAAATCGTTATTGAGTTCTATAAGATGGTGACCAACGAGTTGGATGAGGAAATTGAGATTATGCGGTGTACATGGATTTCAGTAAGGCTTTTGATAAGGTTCCCCATGGTAGGTTATTCCACAAAGTAAGAAGGCATGGGATTCAGAATGATTTCGTGGTTTAGATCAGAGATTGGCTCGCTGAAAGAAGACAGAGGGAGGCGGTTGACGGGAAATGTGTATACTGGGATTCATGTAGTAATGGTGTAATGCAAGGCTCTGTTTTAGGGCCACTGCT
>NW_025211776.1:15512-18916 GCF_004010195.1 Chiloscyllium plagiosum
AGTGAAAAGCTTTGTCTTGCGAACAATACAGGCAGATCACAGAGTTAAGTCGCATAGATAAGTAAATAATAGCGACAATGACTACGTCAGGCCTTGGTTCTGTACTCACCTTTCCCATCAAGAAAATCATCCTCTCACCATTAGCCCTGTCAATCCCTCTCGAGTCTTATTTGTTTCAGTATGATCAGCACTCATTCTCCTCAACTTTATTGTGGATTGGCCCAGTCTTTCAAAGTGTTTCTCTTGTGATAACCCTCTTCTTCGTAGGAATAGTTTTGATTAACCTGCTTCAAATTTCCTTCCAAATATTCCTCCGTAACGAGTGAAATCAATGCTCATCACAGTGCCTTCTGTGTTTGTCACCATTAGCCCTGTCAATCCCTCTCGAGTCTTATTTGTTTCAGTATGATCAGCACTCATTCTCCTCAACTTTATTGTGGATTGGCCCAGTCTTTCAAAGTGTTTCTCTTGTGATAACCCTCTTCTTCGTAGGAATAGTTTTGATTAACCTGCTTCAAATTTCCTTCCAAATATTCCTCCGTAACGAGTGAAATCAATGCTCATCACAGTGCCTTCTGTGTTTGTCCAATCGCAACAACACTTCCCCACTTTGATACTGTCTTTGCTCTGCATTAAAGAGAAATATTTGTTTTGCCTCTTTAATAACTTGCTGGACGTTAATGTTAATAAGTGACCAAAGAGACAAAACTTTTTTCTTACCACAGGAAAGCCGATATGTTGTGTGCACTTGGAGTTTTAAAAGACATATCATGCAGTGCCACATCAGCTGTTGCTAAACAAAATAACAGCTTATGGTTTAGTGCGTAACATATTGGCATTGGAAGAGGACTTGTTCGGTAAAAAAGAAACAGAGAATGGGATGGTAGAAAGTGAAGACAGAAAAAATCCTATTTTTCTTCTGGGATGGAGGGGAACAACTGCACCAAAGATTGTCTAGCGAGTAAAGACAAATCAGGTTGGGACTTTACTGAATGGGGTTTATAAGAATGACAGGTGATTCCTTTGAAATTTATATGTTCTCACTGGGTTTGACAGGGTGAGTGCACTGATGATGTTGACGCGAATGAGAGAGGCTCGGAATTGACATCATCGAATCACAATAACAGCGTTTTGAAATCGAGAGGTGGAGGAAATTCTTCTGTTGAGGCCTGAATGTCTTTGCAGGAAGATAGGATAGTGAAGAAAGCGTTTGTTATGCCCGCCTATATTTGTCATGTTATTGAATACAGGTGTTGGGATGTCATGTTGCTGTTGTGAGGACATTGGTTCGGCCACTGTTGGTATATTGCGTGCAAGTCTCGTCGCAATCCACTCGGAAAGATGCTGTGAAACTTGAAAGGGTTCAGAAAAGATTTATCAGTATTTTGGCAGGACTGAGGAATTGAGCAATAGGAAGAGGCTGAACAAGTTGAGGTGGTGTTCTCTGCAGCGTAAGAGGGTAAGGAGTGACCTTATGCAGGTTTTCAAAATTATGAGGTGCATGCATAGGATAATTAGACAAAGTATTTCTTTCCCCTGGGATCGGGAATCCAGAACTAGAGGGCATAGGATGAGGGTGAGAGGGAAATGATACAAAAGAGACCTAAGGGGCAACTTTTTCACACAGTGGGTGGTACATGGATGGATCAAGCTTCCAGATCATGTGGTGGAGGCTGGCACAATTGCAACATTTGAAGGGCATTTGCAATGGGTATATGAATAGGAAGGATTTGAAATGATACGGGTTGGGTGTTGGCAGGTGTGACGATATTGGGTTGGGATATCTGGTCAGCATGGACAGGTTGGACCGAAGGGTTTGTTTCCATACTGTACATCTCTATGACACTCGGCGTCTCTGTATGCCTAATCTGAGATAGATTCTTAAGCGGTAGGGAAATCAAGTGTTACAATGAAAATGAAGGAACGGGAAAATGGGCAATTTTGGGTCAATCATAATGGAATGATGGAGCAAGGTGGAGGGGCCACCAGTCTACTCATGTTGCTATTTCCTATGTTCTTATGGGTGAGGAAACAATAGCGCAAACTGAATAAGACAGCCTGTCAACGGCGTTGAGAGGAGTCCTTAGGTAAGGATAAACACCCCAGTGGGTGGTGACACCAATGAACATGCAGTACAGGTGGAGAGCCTGGAAAATGGAATGGAATCTTTGCAGATAGCAGGATGTGAGGAGACGTAGTTCAACGTAAATGTGGGAGACAGTAGATGGTCTAGCCCTTAAATGGAAACATTAAAATCAAGAAAGGAAAGGAAGATTTTCAGAGATTCCAGGTGAAGTTTGGACAAGGGTGGAAATTCGAAGTAAAATTGATTACTATTTCTAATTCTCGGTGAGAGTAGGAAGCAACAATCCATGGATCAGAGACAGAACTTTGACAGGGGTCAGAGTAGGACTGGAACAAGGCGTGCTCCATATTGCCTGCAAAAAGGCAGGCGCAAATCGGACGTTTGCATGTACCTCGGGCCCAGCTTATTACTCAGAGGATGGGACATATTCAATCCCCTTTCAAACCGACATGTACCCCTCCCTACCAATCAAAAAGAGACACCAGATGATTCAATGCCAGTCTGCAATCTCAGTTTGATATGCAGACATCCACAGTTCCGGATGATAAGTTATGTGATGATGGAAAGCATTAAATCTGGTCATTTTCTAACAATTCCAACCCTGTATCTTCATGAAAATGAACAATCTGAGTTTCGCATCTAAATCTAATGGTCCAAGGGCCATGAGGCCAACTCAAGGCCAACGTGTTATCTGGAAATCAGGTCAGGCAAGTGATGAAATTTGAAATCCTCCTGATTTGGAAGGTTAATCTCAAACACCAATAAATCCCACCAATCTGAGGTGACTTAACCTATCCTTCCATGATGAAATTGACCTGTCAGGTTTTAATGATCAGAGACGACTATCGAACTGATTCTAGCAAAATGAAATACATGTATAAAGCTCCTGCCATTTTGGTAATTGAAAGATCGAGCAGACATATTTGAGCTGCTCGAAGTTTCTCACACAGCTTTATATTGGATTGGGACGAAATTGATGGCCACGTATTTGCCTGCTGCTCATTTATTCAGTCAAAGATTAAACACGAGGAGCGAGTGCCCTCATTGCTTTCCCCGCACTTCATGCTGAAGTCAGCGAATATGCAGAATGTAGCTCTCTTACGTTATTGACACTTCTCCTACATAATCACCACTAAAAGTCAATCATTTCACGAATGTATTTGAATTTTCAGACCAATGAATATTTCAATAAGCTAATGAATGGACTTCTCCGAATCGAAGCTGTTAACATGACTGAAATTGAAACTGATAAAAGAGATGAAAGTAATGAATCTGAAGAAAGTCACATTGAATTGAGAACTGCAACTGTTGACTGGCG
>NW_025211776.1:18951-20552 GCF_004010195.1 Chiloscyllium plagiosum
TTTACTTCAAAAACAAATTCAATGGTGAGATTAAATAGTAAAATTGAAGTCTACCAGTACAATTCCGATATAATAAATATAAGTTTAAATGTAAATTGGCACAACTCAACAATGGTAATGTTGCAAACTGCAATGCCAAGCTTCCTTGTGATAACATGACCAGTCTCATTCAAAGGATATTCGATCATATGCTCGACACCCCAACTTTTAAAACCACGTTCACAGTTCACTTCTGTTGGGCCTTGTACCTCTCTCAATCATTCTCTCCAACCGGACAAGACTGATCGACAGGAAGGCAGAGCCTGCTGGTAAGTACATGAAGTATTGTGTACAAATGGGAGTTGTAAAAGATCGGATTATACTGTAATTCTCTAAGTGTCAGTTGCATTGTATGTTTAGGAGGGATACCACCATGAGGCTCAGTAAGATTTCTCACTATCGTTGCGAAAACCATCTCGTTAGCTAAGTCAATGCTAACGTATAACATCCCGCATATCCGATTCAAGCCTAATCTTCCCACACATTATTCCCGGAACAATTCAATAGATTCCTGATTCGTGCCCGATATTCTAGGAGCTGAGCCAACACAAAAAAGCTGCTGTGCACCCACATGAGCACAAGCATGGCAACCTTGCCCTGCTCAGATAGGAATGCTTTCGAACATGCCAGAAAATGGGACAGAAATTCAACCAACAGTGCCATAAGAATGCTATGTGGCAGAATCTCTGTGACTACCCACCTTCCCCCTCCGACTTTCTCTATCCCAGCCCCAGCACCCCCTCCTACCCACATTCATGCTGTCACTGACGTCTTCCTCATCTTCCAAACCAACATCGCATCGGCATTTCAACTTCACTACCTTGGAATACCTCCCGCCATGTACCAACACCAAGAACCATGCAAAACTTCAATCTCTCACTCAATCCTTCCGTTTCTGTCATTCCAGGAGAAGAGAGAACACTGGAGGACAGAAACCTCTTGGATTGGTGGAGAGGTGTCTAACACTAGATTCCTCAACCTGTGAGGAGTAACTCTTGTTTCTCACAAGAAAACATGATACACCCACATTCCACTAAGCGAGAAAATACCATTTTTCACTCCTTTGTTCGCACAGTCAGTCTCATTAATTCTTCAGTGTATCTTTGCATTGGTCCCAGAAACTTCTGTCTCTCGTGTTCTACCGGTTCTGTCAGCATTTACTCTAGCTCCGCAGGGTAAGAAGACACCTCCTCATTCTCTGAGTATGAAAGTATTGCGGCCTCAGATGAAATATCAGGAAGGCTGCGTCCAGCACACACCACCAGCTTCCTGGGAATGTGAGCTATTGAGGGTGTGGGAGCACAGTCTGGTAAGCACCTCACTGTGTCATTTGTCACAGAACTCAGAGGGCTGCCAGCGACCCGGGACGGGCAGAAGAGACCCTGTGGTGTCGGCAAATATCTACATGTACCAGGGAGCAGCAGATGCAGCAGACAGGGATATACACTTGAAAGACGACAGGGATGCAGATACACTATGGGGACCCAGATATCCCAATCAATGAATCACCTAACCTCCAAGAACAGTTTCGCAGTGGCCATGGAGAAGCAGGCCCAGCAACC
>NW_025211776.1:21691-24892 GCF_004010195.1 Chiloscyllium plagiosum
TGGTCGTTTGTAACCAATCGGAAACAGCGTTCATCCTGTCCCTCTCTGAGAGCCATGCCATGTTCCCTAGATAGCCAATGCATTTTGTGAATTTGTCAAGAGAGGAAATTGAATAATGCGACAAGTTTTGCTATTAAGAAGACTTTTCACAATCAAATAATCCTCTTTCATGTCAATGCTTCAAGTTGTTAGTCACTGCTGTAGAAATCAGATCAGTCCTCCTGGGAATAACCCTAAGGACGCTGCTTGGCCTAAACACTGTCCCCGCCAGGAACTCAGCTCCAGTGTGGACCAGCTAGCGGAAAATTCTCCGACATCTTCAAACTCTCTCTTCTACAAGCTAAAATCCCAACCTGCTTCAAGAAGACCACCATCATCTTCGTAAGTGAGGAAACAAATCTCATGCATTGTTCCTTAATGAGGACCGACCAGTGGCCTGAGCACAATGATCATGAAGTGCTTCGAGAACCTGGTGAGGGTCCACATCAACTCCATTCTCCCAGCCTGCCTCGGTCACTTNTCTCTCTTCTACAAGCTAAAATCCCAACCTGCTTCAAGAAGACCACCATCATCTTCGTAAGTGAGTAAACAAATCTCATGCATTGTTCCTTAATGAGGACCGACCAGTGGCCTGAGCACAATGATCATGAAGTGCTTCGAGAACCTGGTGAGGGTCCACATCAACTCCATTCTCCCAGCCTGCCTCGGTCACTTAACATTTGCCTTTTAAAGTAACAGGTCCACAGTGGGTGACATATCTCACGCCCTGCATCCCTGGAACTTCTGGACAAGGACACTTTTGTCAGACTCCTGCTCATTGACTACCCCTCTGCCTTCAACACTCTTATCCTCTCCACATTGAACTCAAAACCCTGTGACATTTGTCATGATTTTATCCTCTGCAACTGGATCCGCAGCTGTCTGACCCACAGATACCAATCATTGAAGATAGGCAACTGCACCTTCTCCCGAATAACCTTCACCACTTGCGTCCCCCAAATAATGAGTGCTCAACGAGTGACTGTATTCCCTTTACACCCACGAATCCCGAACGAACACCATCTGTCCGTTCACTGACGACAGCACTGTAACAGGAGGGCTATTTGACAACGATTAATGAAAAGACAGAAGGGAGATAGAGAGATCATTGACGTGGTGCAATGAGAATAGCGTTTTTCTCTCTCTCAATTTTGGTAAAATTAAAGAACACATCATTGACTTCAGACGGAAAGGTGAACAACACGCTTCCATCTCCATCAATGGGAATGAGGTTGAGAGAATGCAAAATGTCAAATTTCCTAGACTGACCATAATGGACAATCTTTCCGGGAAATACCATGTGTTTGTTCCGTTGGAAAATATACAACAACGCCTCTTCTTCCTCAGAGAGCTCGGGAATTTTGGCATATGCATAAGGACCCTTACTAACTTCGACAGTTGCACTTTTTAGCGCATACTGTCTGGGTCCAGAAGGCCATGTATGCCAACTGCGAAGCTCAGGATCATAACAAACTACTAAAGATTGTGTGCGCAGCCCAGGCCATTATGGAATCGAATACTCTATTAATGAACTCCACTTACACATCTCGCTGCCACGAAATTGCAGGCAACATCACCAAGGACCTAACTCACCCCGGTAATGTACTCCTTACATGAATTCCGTCAGGTAGAAGACACTGAAGCTTGAACACATCCACCAGTAGGTGCAGGAACAGCTTTTCCCCAGCTGTTATGAGACGGTTATGAGACTCTCTTGTTCAAATCATACTGATCTTGCTGACATTGAATTTGCCTTGTGCCCACTCTCTGCAATTTACCATTTTCCAAGTCTTTTTTGATCTCTTCATCCTCGCATACTTCATTCTCGCATCCTCGTGCCTATATTGCTCATAAACAAAGGGTTTCACTGTTGTTCGCGACACGTGACAATACATAAATCAAATCAAATCCGAACCTAGGCACACCGATATTCACAGATTCTGTTTAATTCTGAGTAACTTGAACAAACATTTAGACTAAGAGCATTAGTGTGAGACTGTGTTCCATATGAATGTCGATGCAAACTCGATATCGTTTTTATATCAATATGATTTAATGTGGTTATATTTCTGTCAACACGAGGGTCAATGTCCTTCTTCCTGGGCTTTCAGTGCAACTGGTGGCATAGAAGGACAGTGGGCAAAAAGGCATGGAAAACTGGTTTCTCTCAGTGAACAGAATCTGATTGATTGTAGAGACGGACCTCCTAAATGCTCTGGTTCAAACGCATTGATAGCCTTTGAACTAGTGATTCAATTTCAAGGCATCAACTCTGCTGAAACTTACCCTTACATCGGAAAGGTAAATCCCCAAGACTTCTAGTAAGGTTGTGGTGGAGTCGGGATTCATTCTCATTTCGTTTTATTTTATTTCTTCTCTCCTGTCTGCGCTCGCTTGTAAGTTTTCTTGGGTTTTTAATTTAATTACCTCTTGGTGAAGAGCAGCGAAACCTGTGAGTGTGTGGAGCAGCATGGACTCACAACGGAGATAGCCGAGAGAGTTTAGGTTCCTGATGGCTCCTGTCCTGACGCTAATTCATGGCTGCTCAGGCGGTGATGAGTCCAGGTCCCTGGCAGTGTCCATATCCAGTACAGTTTCGTGCAGGCAGCAGATGAGATCTGTTTTTGTTCATGACAATATCTGTATCTATCATCGATTCACAAAATTAGCTGTGGAGGTGAGTCTGGGATTTTGGCAGCATGAGCATCCAGCATTGATTCATGGAGGTAGGGTGCAAGTGGGTCCGTTTTCTGTCAGTGTCTGTATCCAGCAGAGGGTCATGGAGGCAAAGCGGAGGTGAGTTTTGTTTCCTATCAGTATATGTATCCAGCTCTGATTCATGGAGGCAGAAAAGGTGAGTTTGGTTTCCTGTCATTACTGCATCCATCATAGATTAATTGAGGCAGAGTGAAGACTGGTTTGGGTTCTGTCAGTATCGCTATCCAGCGCAGATTCATGGAGAGAGGGGAAAGGTTTTTTCGGGTTCCTGTCATGATCTGTATGAAGCACAGATTCATGGAGATTGGGAGAAGGTGAATTTGGGTTCCTGTCAGTGCACGTCGCCATCACAGATTCATGGAGACAGCAATGGAGCTTAGGCCCAGTACAAGATCCGGCAGCAACTGCAGCGACTGCATTCGTAAGCGATATCTAAAGCAGCCT
>NW_025211777.1:0-1710 GCF_004010195.1 Chiloscyllium plagiosum
ATTAGCTCGTCTCTAAAGACGATTATTCAACATTTTGTCAAATAGAGAAAGTGAGTGAGCAAAGTGACATAACAGGGAAGATTAGTGAGCAAACCTTCAGTCGAAATAACGTAAAGTAAATTGTACATTTTGGCAGGAAGGTTAAGACAATGCGAATTTATGTAAATGGAGCGAGATTGCAAAACTCTGATACAGACAGTTTCATTGTTTCTGCTATATGATTTGTGTGAGATCAGTCTGCAGATGCAGCATCCGATTTGGAAGCTACTTGGAATGATGCTGTGTCTGGCAAATAGTGTCAGGTTTAATCGTATTTTTTTAAATGCATCTCTAGAGGGAGAAAGTGGGGACTGCAGATGCAGTAGAACAATTTCGCAAAGTGTGGTACAGAAGCAGCACAGTAGGTAAGGGAGCGTCCAAGGAACAGGACAGTCACCGTTCCCAGTATAATACTTCATCAGAAACATGCCCAGAACGATGACTCTATTGTTCCTCAGATACTGGCTGACCTGCTGTGCTTTCCCAGCTCTACATTCCCTGCATCTGTCCAGGGCATTTTTTCACACCACATATCTCACACTGTTGGCAGTTTTGATTCCCTAAAGAAGAAGATACAATTGCTTTCGAACATCTTCAAATATTCCTGCATTACGCGTTCCTATAATGAATGCCTTTCCTTGCAAGGCGTTATCAATTTATGTGTTCGGTGAGAAATCTTTTTGAACCATACACGATTTTCAGAAACGTGTATCAGCTAGATACTTGCTTTGTCTTGCCAGGGAGAATAAAGCGAGTGAACAAATTTTAAGACTAAGTTGTATCGATTTTAACACAATTCAAACTAACATTTAAAATTTACACATTCAGCTTTGGATATGTGAGCGTGGCTGAGGGAAATAAAGTTGGAGTTGACAGATCGATTGTGTGCAATCTTCCAATCTGCCTTGGATGTGAAAGTAATGTCAGATGATTGTCGGAACATAAACCTGCTTCTCCGTTTATAAATGAATACATGCAGCCTGTAACGATTGATCAGGCTTTACGCGAACAGAACTTTTATCGTCTGTAATGCAATGGAAAATATGTCTCAGCTACCATGGATTTAAAGTAGACAAATTCCATGCAGCGAGCCTGCAGGATTCTGAACGGGGGGATTGGAAGCGGGGGAAGGGAGGATCAGCCAGAGTAATGGTGCACATCCATACTAATGACAAAGGTATGGAAAGGGAGGAGGACCTGAAAAGAGAGCATAGGGAGTTAAGTGTGAAGCCAGAAAGCCGAAGGAGCACAGTAGTATTCTCAGGATTGCCAATGGTGCCACCAGCCAGTGAGGCTCGGAACAGAGAGAGGGTGCAGATGAACATATGCTGCAGGGCTGGTGGAAGAGGTGTAAGAGGTGAACTTTGGGATACAATCCGGAGAAGCTGAGACCAGTACAAGAAGGACTGGTGACACTTGAACTGGAGGGGCATCAATATCTTGGGAGGGAGATTTGCTAAAGCTCTTCAGGAGTGTTCAATTGGCATGGGGACAGGAACTAGAGCTATGGATCAGATGATGGAGTAGGGTGTGAACAGCCAGATACAGCGTGCAGAAAGTTTATGAGGACGTATGGGCAATTGATAGAGCAAAGTTGCAGTTAGTGTGATGGTTTGAAATGTGTCTGTTCTAATGCAAGCAGAATCAGGAATAAATGTGACAAACTCAGTG
>NW_025211777.1:1894-3330 GCF_004010195.1 Chiloscyllium plagiosum
CCTAGGTTACTGGAAGAACCGACTGAAGAGATTGCTGCGCCTTTGTGAAGATCTTTGATGTTCTCATTGTCCATTGGAGGAGCACCAAATAAAATGTGCATGGCAAATGGTTTTCCCTTGTTCAAGAAAAGGATTAAGGATGATACTGGGACTTACAGATTAGTTTTACGTCCCTGGTGGGCAAAGTATTGGAGAGGATTCTGAGAGAAAGATTTACAAATACTTGGAAAACAGTAGATTGATGAGACACAGTAAACATGGCATCATGGGCGGTAGATCATTCATCGCAATCCCCATTGCATTTATTGTGAATGTCACAAAACACGGTGATGAATGCAGAGCAGCGGATGTGGTGAACATGGGTTTTAGCAAGGCGTTTGGTAAGATTACTCTTGGTAGGCTCATTCAGAAAGTAAGGAAGCATGGGGCACGGCACAATCTGGCATAATAGATAAAACATTGGCTGAGTCATAGCATTCAGCTTAGAGCTTGGTGACTAAGGTTTTCCACAGGGATCTGTTCTGCGACCTTTGCTCTTTGTAATTGTTGTAAATGACTTGTAAGTGTAAGTGGAATGGTGTATTAATAAGTTTGCTGATGAAACGAAGGTTGGTGCTGTTCTGGACAGTACAAATATCAACGTGATATTGACCAGATGCAGATTGCAACGTGATATTGCAACATGAGATTGCAACGTGATATTGACCAGATGCAGAACTGGGCTGAGAAGTGGCAGATGGAATTCAACTTGAAAAACTGTGAATTAATTTAATTGGGAAGATCAAAATTGAATGCAGATTACATGGTTAAAGGTGTGATCTTTTGGCAGTGTTGAAGAACAGAGGGATCTTGGAGTCCATGTCTATGGATTGCTAAAAATTGCCACGAATTTGACAGAGTTGTTAAGAAGGCGCATTGTATGTTGGCGTTTTTTTAGAGGAAGATTGAGTTTAAGAACCGCGAGGTAATGCTCAGGCTCCGTGTCGCCCTGCTTATACTACAATTGGAATATTGTGTTCAGTTCTACTCGCCTCATAATAAGACGGATATGGCATCCTTAGAGTACGTGCAGAGGACATTAAACAGGATGCTATCTGGACCAGAGGGCATGTCTTGGGAAGAAAGGCAGAGGGAAGTATGGTTTTTTTCTCAATGGAGAAAAGTAGGGTGAGAGATAACTTGACAGAGATATATAAGACGATGAGAGGCACGGATAGATTAACTGATCAAGGAATTTTTCCTATGACGGAAATGGCTATCTTAATGGGACATAATTTGTAGGTCATTGGAGGAAGGTTCGAGGGAGATGAAAGAGGAACCTTCATTACACAGAGAGTCGTGGTTGTGTGGAATGCGTAGACACAAATAAATTAGGGACTTTCAAGTGACTCTTGCATATACACTTGGAAGGTTCGTCTGATCTATGAGTAGGATAA
>NW_025211777.1:5107-10875 GCF_004010195.1 Chiloscyllium plagiosum
GTGTAGTCCATCTCATGTTGGTGATTTATTCAGCTACAGCCCACTCAGTTTCTCTAGCACCTTCTGCTTGGTGATGGCCAATATTCCAAACTCTGCCCCGTCATGCTCTTGAATTTTTGGAATGTTACTCATGTCTTCCAAAGTGAAGACAGGCGCAGAGTAAATTTTCAGTTCCTCAAACATTTCTTTTGTTCCCACTCCTGTCTCTCCTGTGTCACTTTCCAGCAGCCAAATGTCCACCTTTGCCCCTTTGCATATCTAAAGAATCTCTTACAGTTTCTGTTATGTTACAGAATACCTTACCCTCATACTAATTTTTCTTCCTGCTATTTCTTTTTCTTGTTGCCCTCTGTTGATCTTTGCAAGCTTCTCTCTGCTCCCGTTTCCGCTGCGTTTCTGTACATTATATTCTTTCTTTTTTGCTTTTGAGCTATCCCTGACTTCATTCGTCCGCCTTGGTTACCTCATATTCCCTGTAGTGTGCTTCTTTTGCCTTGGGATGAATCTCTGCTGTGACTCCTGAATTACTCCCAGTAACTCCTGCCATTGCTATTCCACTGTCTTTCGTGTTAGGTCCTCTCCCAGTCAATTCTAAACAGCTCCTCCCTCATGCCTCAGGAATTACCTTTATTCAGCTTAAACACTGTTACCTCTGACTCGATCATCTCCCACTCAAATTCAATCATTCTATGACCAGAACCCACAGAGTTCCTTCACATTTAGCTCCCTTTTCCAATCTGCCTCATTGCAGAACACTAAACCCAACATTCTCTGTTCCCCAGTGGACTCCATCACAAACTTCCAAAATGTCATCTCATAGATATTACACGAATTCCTTCTCTTACGAACCACTACCAAACAGATTTGTTCAACTCCATCTGCATATTGAAATCCCTATTATGACCCTTCACCCTGGAAACAATCTATTGGCCTTTTGGGTGCTGTTTAGCTCTCAGTAACTCTGATCTGTGCTAGAATTTAAGATAAAACATCTGTGAACACAGCCAGTATCAGCATAGTGCTCACACAGTATGACACCAGACAAATGGCTTGCAGTCAGTGTGAATTTCTAAATAAAGCCTCCACCTTCTATATATTTCTGGTCATGCTGTCTCCTAATCTATCCAACTTCACTCTTGTCTAACATCTTTTCTTTTCGCATTCAGACGGTCGCTCAGTTTTCTCTTCCTTCACTTTCTTCCTTCAATCTCTCTGTTTATTTCTTTCTCTCAGTCTCCTTCCAAAAATTCTCTGTATATTCAAGTCGTGCAGTTAGAAAGTTCGTGGACCCAAGATGGGCAAAATAGTCCACTTCTGTACTGTAATAATTCTGCGGTTCTCTGTCCCACAATAAAATCGTCACTCCCTTTCATGTTGTATCATTGTTGCCAATATGCAACACGATTTTAGGCTGCTCACCCTCCCCCTTCAGAATCCTGTAGTGCAGTTAGAAAGTTCGTGGACCCAAGATGGGCAAAATAGTCGACTTCTGTACTGTAATAATTCTGCGGTTCTCTGTCCCACAATAAATCGTCACTCCCTTTCATGTTGTATCATTGTTGCCAATATGCAACACGATTTTAGGCTGCTCACCCTCCCCCTTCAGAATCCTGTAAACCCGATCCGCGCCATCCAGCCCTGGCACCGGGGAGGCAGCATACCTTCCAGGAGTCCCGTTCCTGACGACATAATCTCTTGTAAATCCGTTTAAACATGAGTCCCCTACCACTAGCGTTTTTCTATTCTCACCCTTGCCTTTGAGTCACTGTACAAGGCTCAGTCCCAGAGACCTGACTACTATGGCTTTGCCCTGATAGGTTGTACCCACAAGCAGTTAAAATGTTATACTTATTGCTGAGGAGAACTGCCATAGAGGATCGCTGCTCTAACTGTTGGTTCCATTTTCTCCCCTGATTGTAAACCAGCTATTCTTATCCTGTGTCTGAGGTGTGACCACCTCCCTTTACATCCTCACAATTTCTTCCTCGGCCTCCCAGGTGGTCCGCAGTTCATCCAGCTTCAGCCCCAGTTTCGTAACTGGAGGTTTCCAAGGAACTGGAGTTGGGTGAACTTCCCGCACGTGGTCGGCGGAGACATGCGTCGTGTCTCTCACCTGCATATATTTGCAAATGGACAAAGGTAAACAGATGGTAGTCCACAAGACTAGAAAATGTCAGAGCAGATGGACACCATTCAGCGTCTTTACTTTGCTGTTCAATTGGACTTTAGCAATCTGATCGTTTCAATGACAGGGTCTTCACCATGCGTTTCTGGCGGGTCAAAAACTGCCAGTGTCTTTCGGTGCACAGCGCTGCGTGGGGAGCATTCAGTTCCAGGCGATTGGGTGAGGGGGACTACCAGGAGTGGCACAAGTAAAAGTTGCATGCAGTGACGGATGGTCTGAAGGACTGGAAGAGACGGACTGTGTAACCAGGAGCACCGCACTCACTCAAGTGGCCGGGAAAGAATCCTAAACATCCAGGGAAGGCCGACCACGAGCGCTATTTTAACAACAAACCTGCTGCAATTGCTGCATTTCTCTTTCAAATAAAAGCAAAATACTGTAGATGGTAGAAACCCGAAAAAATACAGATACATACTGGGGAGAGAAAAAAAAAACGAGTTTATGCTTCTAATGCAGAGATGGGGAATATGCTCAAACTCCACACACTCAGTCACTTGAGATTGGAATTGAGCCTGTGTCCCTGGCGCTGTGAGGCAGCATTGTTGCACCCCCATGCCCCACTATTTTGGTAAATAGAATTATTATACTTGCATGCTTTCTTTCGACAGTCAGTTCACTGGAATACTGTTACTCAGTCTGTGCAATATTGGGAACTCTTTTTGAATGCAGCAGAGGACAATTAAAAAGCAGCAAGGCGGAGAACATAAATCATGTTAGCTGGCTCGCTCTAAAAATGAGATTGCAAGATGTTTGCTAAGATATATAAAGGGAGGAGAGGCAAGAGTGAGCAGTTAATCACCAGAAAATACGATGGCAACAGAGAAATGAAAAACAAAGAATTGGGGGATGTACTGAATATGTAGTTTGTATCAATCCTCTCAATGGAAGATAGCATTGCTAAACTTCAAGAAAGTCAACGGCTCGAGATGAGTAGACTTATCTGCACTGGGAAGAAGGTGATGTGGAAGCTGCAATGTTTGAAGATGGATAAATCACACAGACTGGTAAGACGACAACCTAAAGTTCTGAAGAGATTGTGGGTGAGACTGTGGCGGCTTTGGTGTTGAATTTTCAGGAATGTCTGTCATCAGGGAGTGTCCAAGAGGACAGGAAATGGATAACGTGAAATTTCTGTGTCAGAAGGTAGAAAGGAAGAAAAGATAGGAAATCATAGGGCAGTTTGTCTGACATTGGTCGTTAATAGGATTTCGGAGTCCATTATTAGCAATGTGATTGCAGAGTAATTGGAGGTGGTGGTTCAGTGCGGCTGAAGCCAGGGAGAGGGACCGTGTGACAAGTGTGTCAGAATTTTTCAGATGATAATGAGCATGTTTGTCAAGTTATGGCTGTGATTTGTTTGGCTAATATGGGCTGTGCTAAAGTTGAAAGTGTTAAATTGAATCTTGTTAATTTATTGGTTACAAACCTATTTATTTGTTACAAATTGGATAAGCAGAGATACAAAAAACAGTTAACAAAGAAAAATAGTCAAAATTCACAAGTAAAACAAGGATGGAGGGTTAGGCGATGTGTTGTTACTACACGATTAAAAATCACAAAAAGGAGGATTATAGCCTAAATGGCTTACTTGGAAGCGCTAGCTTTCAGAGCACTGCTCCTTCATCGGGTGTTTGTTGCTTTGGCTACACGTTCTGTGAGCATGTTCTTAACCTGGACAACCACCTTATGAAGGAGCAGCACTCCGAAAACTAATGTTTCCAAATAAAACTATTTGTCCAAAATCTAGTGTTGTGTGACCGTGTCGGTGTCCAGTAGGTCCCATATGTTTGCTCCCTGTTTGTATGGTGGGTACTGCAGGGAGGATGACTTGCCTGACCGCAGCACCGTGGTGCAGGGAACCAATCAAGTGAGGGAAGAGAAGAAAAACGTTGACATAATTGGGTTTAATACAGTTAGGGGCATATACACTGTTTTCTGTGAACTTGGAACGATCGTCCTTAATGAGGTATTGCCTGGAGACCTCATCTGGGCTGCAGCGGAACTGGGTGTGGGAGGGTAAAGGTCTAGTGGTCATGGTCCACGAAGGTACCAACGACTTAGATAAAAAATACGGCAAATGTTCTGAAAAGGGATATGAACACTCAGAGTTAAATTGTGCATGTTTGTGTTTGCCTTGTCCTAGAATGGTTGTATTGTCCGAGTCGAAGTGTGCTGTTCCGTATCTGCATGTAAGGACACTACTGAGACTGGGTCATGTCTTTTTTGTGGCTAGTTGATGTTTATGTATCCTGGTGTCTAGTTTTCTGCCTGCAGTGAACAAACGAATTACAACGAGACGTGGGACAGTAAATACAGAACTGAAGATGCACATCTGAATGCACGCATTGTAAAGAATAAAGTCAATGAGCTTATGGTGCAGATAATAATAGTAGGTATGTGGTCGGCGCCATGGAGTGGCTGCAAGGGGATTAGGAGGGATACTGAATATTCAGGGGTCTTATCGAAAAGATAAGCATATGAACAAGGGATTGAGTATACATTGTTAGGATGGATTGAAATTACAATCAATAGTAGTAAGTGAAGTAGGGTCAGATGATATAGGATCCATGCGGGTAGAATTGAGGAACAGCAAGATTTAAAAAAAAACAGTTAGGGTTATGTACAGGCCTCCAACAAGCAGTCAGGACTGGAGTGCATGATATAATAGCAGATAGAATCTTGTGGGATTTCAATATGCAGAAAGCCTAGGAAAATCAGGTTGCTACTGGAATTAAAATAAATAAATGTGTGGAATTTCAACGAGATGGCCTTTTAAAGGAGGTTGCGGTGGCAGTCGAGATAAGGGAGTATATGCTGAAGGAAACCTTCAGAGCCAGTGATGATAATCTGATTGAATTTACTGTGTAATGTGAAAGGGGAAAATCGAGTCCAAGATAACGCTATTACAGCTGAATAAACGCAACGTCAGAGTCATCAGTATGGAGCTGGTTAGAATTGACTGGGAGTGGAAACCAGCAGGAAAAACGGTGGAACATTAATGGCAGAAATTTCTGCGAGTAATTCCGGAGACAGAGCAGAGATTCATTACAAGGAAATCGAATTATGTTACAGGGTGTAGGAGAAAACCGTGGCTGACCAGGGAAGTCAGTGTTAGCATAATAGCAAAAGAGAAAGTACCTAATGCGGAGAAAGGCAGCGGGAAACCAGAGGATTGGGAAGTTTACAAAGACCAGCAGAGGGAAACAAAGAAAAAATGAGTGAGAAGATTAAATATGAGGCAAGATAGACCATAATATAATATAAGAAACCTTTTCGATATACAATGTGCAAAAGAGAGGCAAAATTGATTTTCTACCGCTGGAAGATGAAGGTAGAGAGATAGTAGTGGTGAACATGAGAATGGCCGAGGAATTCAATAATTACTTTGTCTCAATCTTAATGGTGGAAAACACGAGTTTTATTTCAAACATCGAAGGGAGTGACGTGGCAGAGTTGAGTACAATGGCCATCACCATGGAGAAGGAGCTAGAAAAACTGAATTGCCTGAACGTGGATAAATCACCTGGACCAGATGCACTAGATGCCAGAATTCTAAATGAGAAAGCTGAACATATAATGGACA
>NW_025211777.1:11287-14230 GCF_004010195.1 Chiloscyllium plagiosum
AAAAATAAATGGAATTAAGAATCTACTGATGACAATGAAATCATTGTCGATCGTTCGAGAAACCCATGTATTTCATCGGTATCCCTCAAGGAAAAAGATCTGCCATCCTCACCTGGTCTGCTCACCATGTGACTCCAAAATCACAATGTAGTTGATTCACAATCGTTCTGTGAAATGGCTAGGGAGTCATTTAGTTCCATCAATCGCTAAAAAGTTTGAAAGAATTGCAAGTAGACATATCACTTGAAATTGAACTTCGCAAACGAAAAGGCAACATCAGAAACAACAGCATCCACCCTGTATCGTGCTCCTTACGAACATCTGAGGGATAGTTCCCAAATGGATAGTTACTGTCTCACAGACTTGGAAAGCACCTGCCTGATGTAGTCATACTCAAGGAATCATACATTACAGGCAATGACACAGACACCACCAATACCATCCCTGGATAGGTCCTGTCCCACCAGCAAGACAAACCCTGCAGCGGTGAAAGAATAATGGAAGACAGTCGGGAGGACATTGCTCTGGGAGTCCTCAACATTGACTCAAGGCCCAATGAAGTTTTATGGTTTCATGTTAACAAAGACAAAGAAACGTTCTGCTAATTAGCACAAACTATCCTCCCTCCGCTGATGAATCAATACAACTCTACGTTGAATAACTCTTTCGAAGCACCAAGGGTGGCAAGGGCACAAAACGCATTCTGGCTGAGGATTTTCAAATTCACCACAATAAGTGGCAAGACAGCAGGATTCAAGGAAGACATCCTTGTAAGAGGATTCGCAGTAGGTTAAAATCTTCGAGGAGAAAGTGAGGGCTGCAGATGCTGGAGATCAGAGCTGAAAATGTGTTGCTGGAAAAGCGCAGCAGGTCAGGCAGCATCCAATGAACAGGAGAATCGACGATTCGGGCATAAGGATGCCTTCCTTGAAGAAGCTCTCTTCCACCCTCTACAAGGATTCCTGAAGAAGCTCTCTTCCACCCTCTACAAGGACGAGAAGGCTCCACCTCCATCCCCATCCTCAATGATGAACGAGTACAGCACATCAGTGCAAAAAAAGGCTGAAAGGCAATATTCAGCCGGAATTGTTACATGGATAGCTCAGCCTTTTGCAGTGGTCCACAGCACCACAGACACCAGTCTTCCGCCAGTTTGATTCACGATACATCATATCAAAAAGAAAAACGTTTGCAAGCACTGGATACTACAAAGAATACAGGTCCTGGCAACATTCCGGCAAAAGTTTTGAATACTTATGCTCCTTAACTTGCCGCTCCAGAAGGAAAGCTGTTCCAGTACAGTTACAAATCCACAATAAGGGAAAAAAATCATCTCAAATATGCTCTGTACATGAATGCAGGACAAATTGAAAGCGGCCAGTTACCGCCAGTATCTGTCTACGTCGATCATCAGTAAAGATGTGGACTGGGTTATCAGCAGTGCTACCAAGCAGCACCTGCTCAGGAACAACCTGCTCAGATAAGAATTGCTTGGGTTCCACCAAGTCCAATCAGCTCCTGACCAACTATGGAGAAAGGAACTGAATTCCACCCTTTCACATCACGGCTGTATTCTGCTGGAATTGGGAACAAAGAGCGCGAGCAAAAACTGGTATCAGAGACATACTCTCCAGTGTTTGGAGTCATACCTGACAGATAGGAAAATGGTTATGGTTGTTGGAAATCAGTCATCTCAGTTGCAAGCCATCTCTGCGGGACTTCGTCAGGGTAGTGCCCTCGGCCTAACCATGTTCAGCTGCTTCATCAATGACCTTCCCCCATCAAAAGGTTAGAAGTGCGGATATTTGCTCGTGAATGCATAACGTTCAAAACCATTCGACACTCCTCAGTTCGTGTCCTAGTGCAACAATAATTGTAAATTATTAATGTTTGGACTGCCAAGTGCCAAGCAATTTTCACGCCATACTATGGCTATGACCATCACCAATAGGAGACAATCTTATCAGCACCCCTTGGTATTCAGCGGTGTTATCATAACTAAATCCCCCACTATAAATATCCTGGGTGCTATCATTGCTCGTAAACTCAAGTGAACACGTTATGCGGAGGATAACACACCTCCTGACTCTCAAAAGCCTGCCAACATCTAAAAGACACACGTCAGGCGTGTGATGGAGCACTCCTCGCTTACCTGAATGAATGCAACACAGAAATAGAGAACAAACGCCGGATCATCAACGCCACACTCACTGTGGTGAATTCTCCGTTAGGTGTTCTCCGTACCATCACATCTAGGAATGGGAGTTGGTTTTCCTTTTCTTCCTCTCCAGTGAATCGGATTCCTGTGAGTGTGGCGTTGATGATTCGGTGTGTGTTCTCTATTTCTGTGTTTTAATGATTACAAAGGTGTCATCCACATATCTGACCCAGAGTTTGGGTTGAATTTGCGGTAAGACTGTTTGAAGAATTCACCATAAAAGTATATAGGAAAGCCACACACACAGACCAAGCCCTGAACTACGAAAGCAATCACCCCAACGCACACAAAAGAAGTTGCATCAAGACACTGTTCAAAATGGCCACAACACACTGCAGCACACCAGAACTGCAAAAAGAGGAAGAACACCTATACAATGTATTCTCTAAAAATGGATACCCACGCAATTTCATCAGCAGATGCCTAAGGGAAAGACAACAGAACGAGGACATGCCGCAACCCAAAGGACGAGCCACACTACCATACATCAAGAGCATTTCCGAACTGACAGCCAGACTATTGCGACCACTAGGACTCATAACAGCACACAAACCAATTGCCACTCTCAGACAACAACTCACCAGAAGGAAGGACCCGATACCCAGCATGAGCAAGACCAATGTAGTGTACGAAGTTCCATGTAAGGACTGCATAAAACACTACATAGGACAAACAGGAAGACAGCTAACGATCCACATCCATGAACACCAACTAGCCACGAAACG
>NW_025211777.1:16277-20922 GCF_004010195.1 Chiloscyllium plagiosum
ATTTTCACCTACCCATCTATCTATCCGTTATTGTATAACCTGTAAACTTAGCTTTTATGTCCTCATGTCACTCATTCATGTAAATGGCACTTCCTGACTCCTGAAGGATTGTCCACCGTCTACAAGTAAGAACAATTAATGTCCTTGACTGTATTCAAATTTAAGTAATGATTTGCCTGGATCACATCTGCAAAATCTTCACTCCCTGCTCCACTGCCACACTCTTGGAGCAAACCCTGTTGCCATTTTGTTATGACTTTACCCCATTATAGTGAAACAGAACTTGATGGACCAGTATTCAGTCCATTGATGACACTCTGTCCCGAAAATAACTATGGTGCTCACACCAACTAGTGTCGCTGTGGTTTGATGACATTTGAGGGAGGTGGAGTATTGGTGGGATCGGATGTCTGTAATGTTTGGGTGCATGGCTGCCACTAGCTGAGGCTAACACTTTCCCGACAGCCCCCGATGCACCTGTGTCCACTGACTCCGCTGCAGGCGTCAGAGCAGTCTTCCTCGGTGTGACCTCAAGGAAACAATTGGCTCGCACCGTGGTTCTGGCTGAGCACTCAGCTGCAGTGCAGACCAGCTGGCAGAGGTGTTCACTGTCATTTTGAACTTCGCACTCCTACAAGCTGAAGACGACATCTACTTCAAGAAGGCCACCATCAGTCCCATCATTAACAAATCACGTGTAACGCGAGTAAACACTACCGTCCAGTGGCTCTGAACTCAAAAATCATGATGTGCTTCGAGAAGCTTATCATGACCCACATCATCTCCAGTCTACAAGCCTGCCTCTATCCCCTAAAATCTGCCTACTGAAGTAATGGGTCCATAACGGATGCCTGCAATCTACCGTGGATGATCTGGACAACCCGACTCCTGATCATCAATGACAGCTCGGCATTAACATCACTATCCTCTCCAGACTGCTCTTACAACACGTGACCTCGATCCTGGTTCTAACCTCTGCAACTGAATTCTCAGCTTTCTGAACGACATACCACATTCAATGAAGACACACAACTACACAATCTCCACAATCACACTCAACACTAGATTCCTCAATTAAAGATTCGTTCTCAGTCCCCTACTGTGCTTCTGTGCTGTGTGGTGAGCTATATACTGTACTCCATGCACACCCTCTGCTGTGTTGCCAATTTCCAAACGAATACTGCCAACAAGTTTGTGGACGACTCCTCCATAGTAGGACGGATATCTAACAAAGACAACTCAGATGAAGAAAAGAGATACAAGGCTTGGTGATATGTTGTAATGATCACGAGTTCTCTCTCTCAACTTCGGAAAAACTGAAGAACTGATCATTGACTTCAGAAAGAAAGTCGGGGAACGCGCCCCCACCTGTATCCAAAGAGCTGAAGTTGAGAGTGTGCAGAGCGTGAACTTCCTCAGAGTATGATAACTGTCCTGGAATTCTCACGTAGGTGTGACGGTCATGGATGTTCGATAACATCTCTTCTGCCTCAGGTTGCTCAGGAAAACCAGCATGCACTAATTCTACAAATGCAGAATTGAGAGCATACCGTGTAGATGCATAAGGGCCTGGTATGGCAACTGTTCTGCCCGGTACTGTAAGAAACGACAGAAGGTGGTGTGAACAGCCCAGACTATCACTCACTCCAAGCTCCCAACCATTGACTCCTTTTCCATGGTTCTTGCTCGGGAAAGGCTGCCAAGATCTATGACAAGTCACTGAGGGAAACGAGAGAGGAAATAGCTGTGGCCTTAACAGATACCGTTGCAAAATTCTGAAGATAGGTGAGGTTCTCGGAGAGTGGAGAATTGCCAGTGTTGTCCTCGTTTTTTTTAGAAATGTGGTAGGGATAATTCAGATAATAATGGAATTGTAAGTCTAACGTCAACGGTAGGAAAACTGCTGGATGAGATACTGAGTGAAAGGATGTATTCCCATTTAGAAAAGAATTGGCTAATCAGTGAGAGGCAATATGATATTATACAGGGACTGTCATGTCTTATCAAATGAATAGAATTAGTTGTGGAAGTGATACAGTTGATTGATAATGGATGAGTGGTAGATATCACATACGTCGATTTCAGGAAGGCATTTGATAAGGTTGTCCACGACCGAGTGATAGAACAAGTGAAGTTGGTTCGGACCCAGAGTATACTAGCCAGATGGAAAGAGGACTGGTTGGGCAACAGGACACGGGGAGTTGTAGTGAAAGGGAGTTTATTAAATGGAGAACTGTGACCACTGGTGTTCCATGGAGTTACTTTGTTTATCATATGCATAAATTATTTTGAGGAAGATGTAGATGATCTGATAACCAAGTTTGCATATTACACTAATATTAGTGGAGTATCAGAGAGGAAGCGGACTTTCAAAGGATACTGTAGAACATCGATAGATTGCAGAGTTTGGTAGCAAAATGGCAGCTGGAATTCAGTCAGGCACATGCAGGGAGATCCATTTTAGAAGGTCCAGTTCATCAGCAAACTCAGCGGTAAATGGAAAATTCCCGGGGAAAATTGATGTGCAGAGAGATCCATGTGTTCATGTCTATTTTATCTTGAAGGTGGCAACACACATCGATAGAGTGGTTAAGAAGCTATAAGGATGCTTTCCTTCATTGGACGGGGTATTGAGTACAAAAGTTGGCAGGTCATGTTATAGTTGGAAAAGACTTCTGTTCGGACACGTTTGGAATACTGTGTACATTTCTGGTCGCTACATTACGAGAGGGATGTGGATGCTTTGGAAAGGGTGCAGATGAGGTTCACCAGGATGGTGGCTGGATGTTCGGCGCTAGTTTCGAAAACATTTTGCGTAGATTAGGATTATTTTCATTAGAAAAGTGGAGATTATGGGGGACCTTATTGACTGGGGTTAGTCTGCTCTACCCTGGGTGTGTTACACTGACAGTGTGGGGTCAGTCTGCTCTTCCCTTGGTGTGTTACACTGACAGAGTGGGGTCAATCTGCTCTTCCCTGTGTGTGTTACATTGACAGAGTGGGGTCAGTCTGCACTTCCCTGGGTGTGTTACATTGACAGAGTGGGATCAGTCTGCACTTCCCTGGGTGTGTCACAATGTCAGAGTGAGGGTACTCCCCTGCAGCACCTACTACACCACAGACTGCAGCAGCAGGGAGGGCACTCCCCTGCAGCACCGACCACACCAGAGACTGCAGCAGCAGGGAGGGCACTCCCCTGCAGCACCTACCACACCAGAGACTGCAGCAGCAGGGAGGGCACTCCCCTGCAGCACCTACCACACCAGAGACTGCAGCAGCAGGGAGGGCACTCCCCTGCAGCACCGACCACACCAGAGACTGCAGCAGCAGGGAGGGCACTCCCCTGCAGCACCGACCACACCAGAGACTGCAGCAGCAGGGAGGGCACTCCCCTGCAGCACCGACCACACCAGAGACTGCAGCAGCAGGGAGGGCACTCCCCTGCAGCACCGACCACACCAGAGACTGCAGCAGCAGGGAGGGCACTCAACTGCAGCACCGATCACACCAGAGAATGCAGCAGCAGGGAGGGCACTCCCCTACAGCACCCACCACACCAGGAAGTCCGTGGGGAGATTCGTGCCCAGGTCCAACCTATCATATCCATGCTGCAGAAGCATGATCAGGAGATCCAGGGTCTTGGGGAGAGGCTGGAGGAGGTGGAGGGTCAAACTAAGGCCTCGGAAGCTGCGATGGAGTCTCATCCAGTCGGATACAGGTGTTGGCGTGAGAGGTGCGGGCCTTGCGAGACCGTATCGATGTCCTCGATAATCAAAGTTGGAGGATACATCTCTAAATTGTCGGGCTCCCTGAAGGTGAGGAAGGTGAGCAGCCAATCGGCTTCTTTGAAAACTGGCTGCCCAAGTTTTCGGACCTTCCCATAGAGTCCAGCAGGCTGCAGATTGAAAGGGTGTATCGGGTTACAGTGCACAGGTCAGGCCCAATGCATCACCCCCGCTCGGTCCAAGTGCACTTCCACTCATAAAAGGACAAGCAAAACGTGATAGAAGCTTCCAGATCCCTGGGAAAAGATCCACATGCGCTGCTGGATAAAGGGTCCAAAATCATGTTTTTCCAGGATATCTCTGCAGCTTTAACTCGAAAGAGGAAGTCCTTCACTGAAGTTAAAAAGAGGCTGAGGAACCTGAGCATCCAGTACTCCATGAGATACCCCGCTGTGCTCCGTTTCAGCCACGAGGACACAGTTTATACATTTGACTCAGCGATAAAGCTAAAAACTTTGTAGACACATTAAAGTACACGGACTGGCCTGAAGAACACGGTTAATGTTGGTTCTGTTTTCCTTCTTTCCTTGTGTTTTCCATTCCTTTTTTCCCCTTTCTTTCTCCCTAATAATTTAGAATTAAAAAAAAGCTTGGACTGTGTTGTTCCTTTTTGTTGTAATAACTGGATGTTATAACAGGAAATTGTGTGGATGGTCTTTGTTGTCTCCCTCCTGTTTTTGTTTGTTCTGTTTCTCTTTTAGTCACAAGTTGGGGTGACATGATGCCAGGGATGGGTGGAGTGCTCATCCTGACCTTGTCTTCTGTAATGTTGATTTAAGCATCATCTCCCTGTTCTTGTTTCTCTCGCCTAAGACTGGGACATAGTCTGGGCTTGAAGGAGCTGTGAAGGAGTGGATGAG
>NW_025211777.1:21372-24892 GCF_004010195.1 Chiloscyllium plagiosum
GACAGCCTCAGCCATACATCTCTGATCTTATATTATAGCACCCTTGAAATTAATATTAACATTGCATTTGTTTTACTAACTACTAAATGAACCCACGTATTAATCATAAGTGAGAATGGGTAAGCCAAAATCCATTTATGCTTCAGTTTTCACGAAGTCTTTTAGAACGTAGTGACAGTCTGTATTCCGCCGAGCAAAGTGCATAATCTGAAACGTCACATTGAGTTCCACCTGCTGCTTGTTTTCCCACTAAACTTTCCAAGTATATCTGCAGCCTCCTCATTTCCTCATTTTCACCTACCCATCTATCTATCCGTTATTGTATAACCTGTAAACTTAGCTATTATGTCCTCATGTCACTCATTCATGTAAATGGCACTTCCTGACTCCTGAAGGATTGTCCACCGTCTACAAGTAAGAACAATTAATGTCCTTGACTGTATTCAAACTTAAGTAATGATTTGCCTGGATCACATCTGCAAAATCTTCATTCCCTGCTCCACTGCCACACTCTTGGAGCAAACCCTGTTGCCATTTTGTTATGACTTTACCCCATTATAGTGAAACAGAACTTGATGGACCAGTATTCAGTCCATTGATGACACTCTGTCCCGAAAATAACTATGGTGCTCACACCAACTAGTGTCGCTGTGGTTTGATGACGGTTGAGGGAGGTGGAGTATTGGTGGGATCGGATGTCTGTAATGTTTGGGTGCATGGCTGCCACTAGCTGAGGCTAACACTTGCCCCGACAGCCCCCCAATGCACCTGTGTCCGCTGTCACCGCTGCAGGCGTCAGAGCAGTCTTCCTCGGTGTGACCTCAAGGAAACAATTGGCTCGCACCGTGGTTCTGGCCGAGCACTCAGATGCAGTGCGGACCAGCTGGCAGAGGTGTTCACTGTCATTTTGAACTTCGCACTCCTACAAGCTGAAGACGACATCTACTTCAAGAAGGCCACCATCAGTCCCATCATTAACAAATCACATGCAACGTGAGTAAACACTACCGTCCAGTGGCTCTGAACTCAAAAATCATGATGTGCTTCGAGAAGCTTATCATGACCCACATCATCTCCAGTCTACAAGCCTGCCTCTATCCCCTAAAATCTGCCTACTGAAGTAATGGGTCCATAACGGATGCCTGCAAACTACCGTGGAAGATCTGGACAACCCGACTCCTGATCATCAACGACAGCTCAGCATTAACATCATTATCCTCTCCAGACTGCTCTTGCAACACGTGACCTCGATCCTGGTTCTAACCTCTGCAACTGAATCCTCAGCTTTCTGAACGACATACCACATTCAATGAAGACACACAACTACACAATCTCCACAATCACACTCAACACTAGATTCCTCAATTAAAGATTCGTCCTCAGTCCCCTACTGTGCTGCTGTGCCGTATACTGTACTCCATGCACACCCTCTGCTGTGTTGCCAATTTCCAAACGAATACTGCCAACAAGTTTGTGGACGAATCCACCATAGTGGGACGGATATCTAACAAAGACAACTCAGATGAAGAAAAGAGATACAAGGCTTGGTGATATGTTGTAATGATCACAAGTTCTCTCTCTCAACTTTGGAAAAACTGAAGAACTGATCATTGACTTCAGAAAGAAAGTAGGGGAACGCGCCCCCACCTGTATCCAAAGAGCTGAAGTTGAGAGTGTGCAGAGCGTGAACTTCCTCAGAGTATGATAACTGTCCTGGAATTCTCACGTAGGTGTGACGGTCATGGATGTTCGATAACACCTCTTCTGCCTCAGGTTGCTCAGGAAAACCAGCATGCACTAATTCTACAAATGCAGAATTGAGAGCATACCGTGTAGATGCATAAGGGCCTGGTATGGCAACTGTTCTGCCCGGTACTGTAAGAAACGACAGAAGGTGGTGTGAACAGCCCAGAATATCACTCACTCCAAGCTCCCAACCATTGACTCCTTTTCCATAGTTCTTTGCTCGGGAAAGGCTGCCAAGATCTATGACAAGTCACTGAGGGAAACGGGAGAGGAAATAGCTGTGGCCGTAACAGATACCGTTGCAATATTCTGAAGACAGGTGAGGTTCTCGGAGAGTGGAGAATTGCCAGTGTTGTCCTCTTTTTTTTTTTTAGCAATGCGGTAGGGATAATTCAGATAATAATGGAATTGTAAGTCTGACGTCAATGGTAGGAAAATTGCTCTAGCCAGATGGATAGAGGACTGGTTGGGCAACAGGAGACGGGGAGTAGTAGTGAAAGGGAGTTTATCAAATGGAGAACTGTGACCACTGGTGTTCCATGGAGTTACTTTGTTTGTCATATGCATAAATTATTTTGAGGAAGATGTAGATGATCTGATAACCAAGTTTGCAGATTACACTAATATTAGTGGAGTATCAGAGAGGAAGTGGACTGTCAAAGGATACTGTAGAACATAGTTAGATTGCAGAGTTTGGTAGCAAAATGGCAGCTGGAATTCAGTCAGGCACAAGCAGGGAGATGCATTTTAGAAGGTCCAGTTCATCAGCAAACTCAGCGGTAAATGGAATATTCCCGGGGAAAATTGATGTGCAGAGAGATCTATGTGTTCATGTCTATTGTATCTTGAAGGTGGCAACACACGTCGATAGAGTGGTTAAGAAGCTCTAAGGCATGCTGTCCTTCATTGGACGGGGTATTGAGTACAAGAGTTGGCAGGTCATGTTATAGTTGGAAAAGACTTCTGTTTGGACACGTTTGGAATACTGTGTACATTTCTGGTCGCTACATTACGAGAGGGATGTGGATGCTTTGGAAAGGGTGCAGATGAGGTTCACCAGGATGGTTGCTGGATGTTCGGCGCTAGTTTCAAAAACATTTTGCGTAGATTAGGATTATTTTCATTAGAGAAGTGGAGATTATGGGGGACGTTATTGAAGTATACTAAATCATGAGAGGTAGAGACAGTTTGCGTAGCAAAATTTTGTTTTCTGACCAGAGTTGGATAATCAATTACGTAGGATCATGAATTCAAAGTAAGAGGAGAAAGGTTTAGGAGAGAAATGCATGGAAAGTGGCTTATGCAGAGGGTTTTGGCTGCTTGGAACACGTAGACAGCGGAGGTGGGGAGTGGGCATGATAGCATTACTTCAACTGAAGAGAGACTGATACATGGATGGGCATGCAACAGAGGGATACAGCCCCTTCGAAAATAAACAACAGATTTAGATAGAGGATCTGGATTTGCGCAGGCTTGAAAGGCCGAAGAGTCTATAACAGTGGTGGAACTTTTTTTTCTATGTTCGAACATCATCAAAGACCCATCACAACACTGTAATGATCTCCTGCTACCTCTTCCACCCGGCTAGAAGATACAGAATCTTGGACACACTGAACAGATGGTTCAGAAACAGCTTCTTCTTACGTGTTAATTGACTCCAGAATGGACTGGATAATCTCAGATAATGCTGATCTGGTTAATGTTGATTTCGCTGAGTGCTTGCCCTGTGCAATGTCAGCTGCATGCCTCTGAGATAATTATTTTCATCGCCATT
>NW_025211778.1:0-948 GCF_004010195.1 Chiloscyllium plagiosum
GGGAGAGCTGTTCGACTGCAGGGTGTGTCGCATTGTGGGGAGGGAGAGCTGTTCGACTGCAGGGTGCGTCGCTGGACGGTAGGAGAGCTGTTCGACTGCAGGGTGCGTCGCTGGGCGGTGGGAGAGCTGTTTGACTGCAGGGTGCGTCGCATTTGAAGGACGGAGCTGTTCGACTGCAGGGTGCGTCGTTGAGGGTAGTGCCTGGTGAGGCCTGGTCTGATGCAGTGTGTCTGCCCCCTGCAGGACGTGCCCGAACAGCGCAGCCTGCAGTACCCGAAGCTGTACGAGCCGGGCCAGCTAAACCTATTGTTCAACAAGCAGGCGTTCTTCATCTGCATTGCCCAGGGCATCTACGCCTCCATCATCCTCTTCTTCATCCCCTACAGTACCCTCGCCAACTGTGCCCGCCATGATGGCACCCACATGGCAGATTACCAGTCCTTCGCTGTCACCGTGGCTACCTCGCTGGTGATTGTGGTCAGCGTGCAGGTAGGTAGCGGACAGAGCTCAGGCCTTGGGGCACGTCTGTTTGCCAACCCACTCCTGAGAGCCCCAGCATCATCGGTGACTCAGCTGGGGTCTGGTTATTCGGCTACAGACTGCCCCCCCCACACTCGCTCAAACCAGATATCGTTGCAACATCTCTCTCTCTCTCTCTCTCCTCCCCCGCCCCACCTTTCTCTCCCCTCTCTCTATCTCTCCCTCTCCCCTCTTTCTATCTCTCCCTTTCTTACATTCACTCTCTCTCACTCTTATTCTCTCTCTCACTTTCGCTTTCTCTCTCACCCTTTTTTTTTCTCTCTCTTTGCGCTCTCTCGTTCACTCCTCTCTCTCATTCTCTCGCACTCACATTCTTTCTCTCACCCTCTCTCTCGCGTTCACTCCCCTCTCTTGTTCTCTCTCTCTCTCTCATGTACACTCTGTTTTTCTCTCTCTCTCTCCCCTTTT
>NW_025211778.1:8735-12558 GCF_004010195.1 Chiloscyllium plagiosum
GAGTATTCAAACAGAGTCCGGTCTACAGGGAGTATTCAAACAGAGCCCGGTCTACAGGGAGTATTCAAACAGAGCCCGGTCTACAGGGAGTATTCAAACAGAGCCCGGTCTACAGGGAGTATTCAAACAGAGCCCGGTCTACAGGGAGTATTCAAACAGAGCCCGGTCTACAGGGAGTATTCAAACAGAGCCCGGTCTACAGGGAGTATTCAAACAGAGCCCGGTCTACAGGGAGTATTCAAACAGAGCCCGGTCTACAGGGAGTATTCAAACAGAGCCCGGTCTACAGGGAGTATTCAAACAGAGCCCGGTCTACAGGGAGTATTCAAACAGAGCCCGGTCTACAGGGAGTATTCAAACAGAGCCCGGTCTACAGGGAGTATTCAAACAGAGCCCGGTCTACAGAGAGTATACAAACAGAGCCCGGTCTACAGAGCGTGTTCAAACAGAGCCCGGTCTACAGGGAGTATTCAAACAGCGCCCGGTCTACAGGGCCTATTCAAACAGCGCCCGGTCTACAGGGAGTATTCAAACAGAGCCCGGTCTACAGGGAGTATTCAAACAGCGCCCGGTCTACAGGGAGTATTCAAACAGAGCCCGGTCTACAGAGAGTATTCAAACAGAGCCCGGTATACAGGGAGTATTCAAACAGCGCCCGGTATACAGGGAGTATTCAAACAGAGCCCGGTATACAGGGAGTATTCAAACAGAGCCCGGTCTACAGGGTCTATTCAAACAGAGCCCGGTCTACATGGAGAATTCAAACAGAGCCCGGTCTACCTTGTATGTGTATGTCCTGTCTGGGTGTCAGTCCGTTCCTGCCTCTGCCTGTTCGGTGACCAGGTTAGAGGTTTCCCCCCTTGTGTTCCTGGCACTCCAGTGTGCCGTGCTCCGACAGTGTGGAAACAGGCCCTTCGGCCCAACAAGTCCACACCGACCCTCCGAAGAGCAACCCACCCCCCTATATTCACCCCTGACTAATGCACCTGACACTATGGGACCATTTAGCATGACCAATTCCTCCCCTATCCTGCACATCTTTGGACTGTGGGAGGAAACCGGAGCAGCCGGAGGAAACCCACGCAGACACGGGCAGGACGTGCAAACTCCACACAGACAGTTACCCGAGTCGGGAATTGAACCCGGGTCCCTGGCGCTGTGAAGCAGCGGTGCTAACCACTGTGCCACCCCCAGAGTGGTTTTTCCTTTTAGCGGGATCTTGCTGTGCAATTGTGACTGTCGCCCGGTGAGGAGTGGGTTGGGGATTATCCGTCCTGTGATGTTGGGGAGCTGACGGTGTACCTGTTGTGTCTGACCCACAGCCAATGCCAACAACACCCTGGCCCAGCCGACTGTCTGGTTTACCATCGCCTTAACCACCGTCATCTGCATTGTGCCCGTCGTTGCCTTCCGCTTCCTCAAGCTGGAGCTGAAGCCCCGGCTTGCTGACACGGTAAGATCCCACCCTCCAGGTTTTGGAGTCACCCGCCCAGCTAGCAGATCCCTACCCCCCCCCTTGCCCTGGTTCCGTGGACTGTATGGACGAGGCAGGTGGGGGATCTTGGTCAACTGGTCCAATCCAGGGCCGTCTATCAGTCCTATATCCCTTTGTGATTGGCCCTCCCGCCCTTTGTGATTGGCCCTCCCGCCCTTTGTGATTGGCCCTCCTGCCCTTTGTGATTGGCCCTCCCGCCCTTTGTGATTGGCCCTCCTGCCCTTTGTGATTGGCCCTCCCGCCCTTTGTGATTGGCCCTCCTGCCCTTTGTGATTGGCCCTCCCGCCCTTTGTGATTGGCCCTCCTGCCCTTTGTGATTGGCCCTCCCGCCCTTTGTGATTGGCCCTCCTGCCCTTTGTGATTGGCCCTCCCGCCCTTTGTGATTGGCCCTCCTGCCCTTTGTGATTGGCCCTCCCGCCCTTTGTGATTGGCCCTCCTGCCCTTTGTGATTGGCCCTCCCGCCCTTTGTGATTGGCCCTCCTGCCCTTTGTGATTGGCCCTCCCGCCCTTTGTGATTGGCCCTCCTGCCCTTTGTGATTGGCCCTCCCGCCCTTTGTGATTGGCCCTCCTGCCCTTTGTGATTGGCCCTCCCGCCCTTTGTGATTGGCCCTCCTGCCCTTTGTGATTGGCCCTCCCGCCCTTTGTGATTGGCCCTCCTGCCCTTTGTGATTGGCCCTCCCGCCCTTTGTGATTGGCCCTCCTGCCCTTTGTGATTGGCCCTCCCGCCCTTTGTGATTGGCCCTCCTGCCCTTTGTGATTGGCCCTCCCGCCCTTTGTGATTGGCCCTCCTGCCCTTTGTGATTGGCCCTCCCGCCCTTTGTGATTGGCCCTCCTGCCCTTTGTGATTGGCCCTCCCGCCCTTTGTGATTGGCCCTCCTGCCCTTTGTGATTGGCCCTCCCGCCCTTTGTGATTGGCCCTCCTGCCCTTTGTGATTGGCCCTCCCGCCCTTTTGTGATTGGCCCTCCCTGGCTCTCCCAGCCTTTGTGATTGGCCCTCCCTGGTCTTCTTTCCTGTAGTTGTTGGCCCTCTCTTGCAGCTTGGCCTTTCCTCTCCCAAGCGACGGGCCCTCCCGCTGCGTCTCCTGATCGGTAGGCCTCAGGTCTTTGCCCGGTTCTCACTCCCGTCTCTCTTGTCGCCCCACCCCCCTTAGGTCCGCTACACGCAGCTGGTCCGGAAGAAGCAGAAGCCTCCGCATCGCTGCCTGAGGAGGGCGGGCCAGACGGGGACCCGGCGATCAGGCTACGCCTTCTCTCACCAGGAGGGCTTCGGCGAGCTCATCACCTCCGGCAAGAACATGCGCCTGAGCTCGCTGGCCCTGTCCAGTTTCGCCAGCCGCTCCGGCTCCGGCTGGATCGACACCCTGAGGAAGAAGAAACCGACGGGGGACCAGGCCCAAAGCCCCAGTCCGGAGGTGGTGAGCGAGGAGTGCCAGGTTCTGAGGGGGAGCAAGGCCTCGAGTTAGGCCGCAAAAGGAGCCGGGGAGTCTGAGGGAGGGGCAGAAAGAGCCGAGGTTGGGGGGGGGAGGGATGTTGCGAGACCGACATGCCAGAATGGTGGAGGCTGGAACAATGACCACATTTAAAAGGCATCTGGATGGGGACATGAATAGGAAGGGTTTAGAGGGATCTGGGCCAAGTGCTGGCAACTGGGGCTAGATTGGATTGGTATATCTGGGTCGGCATGGATGAGTTGGGCCAAAGGGTCTCTTTCCATGCTGTACATTTATCTGACTCTAAATGGGACTAGATTGGGTTGGGATATCTGGTCGGCATGGACGGGTTGGGCCGAAGGGTATGTTTCCGTGCTGTACATCTCTATGACTCTATTCCAACGCGGCTCATCCAAATGGCGGGCACGGTAACCCGAGATTGGCCCTCCTAGCGACGTGAGGTCCTAGGTTAATATTTGTTTTCCCCGCTCCATCTGCCCCCCCCCCCCCCCCCCCCCCCCCCCCCCCCCCATGTCCCACCGGCCTCCCGTCTTTGCTTTTGAAAGTTTGTTTGTTTTAACCCCCAAGATGGAAGGTTGGTGGGTGGCCCTATTGTCAGGAAATGGTTCAGACTGCAACCTCTGACCTCCCATCTGCCTGGTTTTTAGGTTGGGGGAGGAATGGTTTGGGGTGGGCAGAGGGATGGTAGCGGGTTGGAAGCTGGACACACTGCTCCCTCTTCCTAGGCTCCCTTGGCCATTTCTCTCCCAACCAGTACCCATCATTCTCAGCCAATGGGAGCACGGTGAGCCCCTTCTCTCTTTCTCTGTTCTTCTCTGTTTCTCTCTCTCTCTCTCATCTATCTCTCACTCAATCACCCCCTCGAACCTCGCTCTCT
>NW_025211778.1:12583-13315 GCF_004010195.1 Chiloscyllium plagiosum
CTTTCTCTCTTTCTTTCTTTCTCTCTTTCTTTTTTAGAAATTTCTTCCCCTAGTCCTGAAATCCCCCATCTTAGGGAAAAGATATGTATGATTTGATAAACTTTTCCTAAGGTCATCCTTCAGCGCACCAGGGGAATAAGTCCTAGCCTCTCGTACAGTCAGAGAGATGTACAGCACGGAAACAGACCCTTCAGCCCAACTCGTTCATGCTGACCAGATATCCCAACCTAATCTAGTCCCATTTGTCAGCACTTGGCCCATCTCCCTCCAACCCTTCCTATTCATGTCCCCATCCAGATGCCTTTTAAATGCTGTCATTGTACCACTTCCTCTGGCAGCTGGTTCCATACACGTACCACCCTCTGCGTGAAAATGTTGCCCCTTAGGTCCCTTTCCCCTCTCACCTTAAACCTATGCCCCTCTAGTTCTAGACTCCCCCACCCCAGGGAAAAGACCTTGTCTACTTATCCTATCCATGCCCCTCATCATTTTATAAACCTCAGCCTCTGACCCTCCAGGGAAAACAGCCCCAGCCTGTTCAGCCTCTCCCTGTAGCTCAAACCCTCCAACCCTGGCAACATCCTTATAAATCTTTTCTGAACCCTTTCAAGTTTCACAACATCTTTCCGATAGGAAGGAGACCAGAACTGCACGCAATATTCCAACAGTGGCCTAACCAATGTCCTGTACAGCCGCAACATGACCTCCCAACTCCTGTACTCAATACTCTGA
>NW_025211778.1:13360-20303 GCF_004010195.1 Chiloscyllium plagiosum
CACTCCAAGGTCTCTGTTCAGCAACACTCCCTAGGACCTTTCCATTAAGTGTATAAGTCCTGCTAAGATTTGCTTTCCCAAAATGCAGCACCTCGCATTTATCTAAATTAAACTCCATCTGCCACTTCTCAGCCCATTGGCCCATCTGGTCCAGATCCTGCTGTAATCTGAGGTAACCCTCTTCGCTGTCCACTACACCTCCAAGTTTGGTGTCACCTGCAAACTTACTAACTGTACCTCTTATGCTCACATCCAAATCATTTGTATAAATGACGAAAAGTAGGGGGCCCAGCACCGATTCTGGTGGCACTCCACTGGTCACAGGCCTCCGGTCTGAAACCCTCCAGGCCTGGCAACATCCTGGTAAATCTCTTCCGAATCCCTCTCCAGTTTAATAATCTCCTTCCTGTAACAGGGTGACCAGAACTGGACACAGTCTCCAGACGAGGCCTCACCAACGTCCTGTACAACCTCAACTTGAAGTCCCCATCTCCTGTACTCAAAGGTCTGAGCGATGAAGGCAAGTGTGCTAAACACCTCCTTAACCACACTGTGACGCAAACCTCAAAGAATTATGTCCCTGAGCCCCTTGGGCTCCTTGCTCTACAACACTATCCAGGGCCCTATCATTAACTGAAGACGTCCTGCCCCTGTTTGTTTTACCAAAATGCAGTACCTCGCATTTATCCAAATTAAACTCCATCTGCCACTGCTCAGCCCATTGGCCCAATTGATCAAGATCCTGTTGTAATCTTAGATAACCATCTCCACTGTGCCACGATACCACCAATCTTAGGGCTTGGCCTAATCTGATCAAGCGTTTTCTTGCATCAGAGGTGGTCAGAGTAGGACCAAACACATCGCCCTGGGCCCAGGTTGTCATAGAGATGCACAGCGGGGTGGGGAGGAAAGGATGGGATGGGGAAAGAAGGGTTGGGTGTTGTCCGGAGGAGAGGGTAGGTGATGGCTGAGTTAGGAGGAGCAGTTACACCATCGGCCTTACAAACCATACCAACTTGGGGACTAAATTAGTCAGAAAGACAGGGCCTCAGGATGGGCTCTGGGCCTAGTAAAGCCTTGGCCAAAGAATATTTGAGCCCAAAGGGCCATTAATTTTGGGCTGTCCCGTAATGCAGGCTGAAAAGCCAAGGATTGACTAGGCCAAAAGCCTGCACGTTTCTTTAAATACTAGCTTGTGTCGCCATTTTATTTTTAAGGCTGGTGGGAGGGGTCTGTAGGGTGACCATTCACAGCCTCACTCTCAATCTGTAAACCTTCAGTCACGCCATCTCCAACCTCCAGGTTTTATTTTCCCGCTGCTGCCACCCCTGAGAAACAAGATGGCTGCCGACCGTGACAGGACATGTGTTGACAAAGTGGTCTCGCATTTCGCGGCTTCTCTTTGTTTTTGCTTTGAAAATTCCTTTCGCGATTTAAACATGTGGTGTAGACACCCAAAGCTATTTCAGGGGCACGAGAACTCGAAAGGTCGGCAAATATTTCTTTAAGGGCTTTTATATCTGGAGAGAGAGACGCCTACTTTCTGTTTGGTGTCCCACATGGTTCCACGTTCTTGCAGGGGGGGGGCGGTGGTGACGACCCTGTCGCCATGTCTGGGGCTGCAAGGCAAGTCAAAGGTGAGGGGTTAATGTGTCACTTGGGTGAAAATGGCTAACAGACACTTATTACGATCCATTCTGTTTTAATTTTGTCTTTTCAGAAGTTATTTGGGCTGTGTATGTGTATGTATATATGTGTATATATAAATATATAGATAGATAGCTATATTATATATAAATATGTAAAAACATTCCATGATTTATTATACATTTCTACACATGAAAAAAAAGTATTGTTTTATGAGAATAAAGACGTTTCTTAAAAAATTCCAGGTCTCCGAGTTGTCTCTGTCTATTGATGGGAGAGTCAAAGGAGCATTCAGGAGGGGATTTTTTTTTTTTCGGAAGAGGGGCAGGCAGTCGGCAGTTTTTCTTTTATTGTTTTTTTTATATAGCCAAAAACAGAGGAATTCAGGAGGGGATTCCCACCATACCGCTCACTCCCATTGGACACAATCCCAATGGGTCATTTTCTTCCCTGTTCATTCCAATTGGACACAATCCCAATGGGTCATCTCCTTTCCCATTCGCTCCCATTGGACACAATCCCAATGGGTCATCTTTCCTGTTCATTCCAATTGGACACAATCTCAATGGCTCAACTCCTTTCCCATTCGTTCATTGGACACAATCCCAATGGGTCAACTCACATCCCTTTTGTGTTCCCATTGAGCACAATCCCAATAGATCAAACCCCTTCCAGTTCACTCCCATTGGACCCAATCCCAATGGGTCAACCCCCTTCCAGTTCACTCCTATTGGACCCAGTCAAACATGGTGGGGAGACAATTGGGGAAGTGCTTGACGGTGATTTCCCAGGGCTGTTGCTTGCAGGAGTTGGGGGTTAGCAGAGACTAGAGATGGGGAACTAATTGGAGAATTTTTCCAAAGGGGCTAGCACAAGTCCGATAGCCTGAACGGCCTCCGGCTCGGGGAGATCTGTCTCCCATCTTAAAGACTCAACGAGAAACAATTGAGGCTGACGAAGATCAAAGGTTTTCAGCACTGTGCCCTTTGACCTGACTGGGTGTCTGAGCCCTCAGGGTCAGGGGTCACCCACACAACTCCATAAAGAGTCGAAACACCCAACCTTCTCCACCCCACCAACCCCCAAAGGTGGGGGAAGGTGGTGGGGACAGTTCACTCGAGAGATGCATCCTCCATCCCAGGAGAACACTCTCTCGAACTACTCAATGGTCCCACTGGCGCCACCCCAGAGCGGTGGTCACTACTGGAATTGCGGGCCTGACCTTGATGCATGGCGTTGACACCTGCCCAGTTCCCCCATGGTCCTCTTAACCTCTCCTCCCCCCCCCCCCACCCCTCCCAAAACAACCACAGAGGTGGATGCAGGTTCTCAAAAGAACGTTCATTCAGTATGTTACAGTCAGTGATATGGTGCTCTCTCTCTGTCTCTTTCTGTCTTTCTGTGTTGCTCTATCTCTGTGTCTCTTTCTCTATATCTCTCTATCTCTGTGTCTGTCTGTCTCTCTCTATCTCTGTGTCTGTCTCTCTGTGTGTCTCTCTCTCTCTCCTTGTCTGTCTCTATCTTTCCCTGCAGTTACACTGAGTCTCGGTGAGACCACTCCTGGACTGTTTCTGTCTCCCCATTTCAGAGAGAGGATTTAATTGCCACAGAGAGGGGGTGCTCTTGGCTGGTGCTGGGGACAGCAGGGCTGTCGTATGAGGAGAGGTGGGTTCGACCGGGGCGTTAGTGGACTGGAGGAGGGGGCTCTCATTGCAATGTCAAACAGGGGCTGGACAGATGCAATACAGAGAGGGTGTGTTTCTACCCCTCCCCCTCCCCCAAGGGTTGGGAGTCTAGAACCAGGGAGATAACACTAGGGGCAGGAGTTGGTTAGTCCACCATTCAATAAGATCATGGCGGTTATTTATCGTTGTTGGAGAAATTAGCCCAATAAAAAAAAGCAGGGATCACAGATCGAAGTGAAATTAACAAACAGTTTGTTAACACAGCGATATCACAGAAGAGAGATCGACGACTCTGAAGCAGTGCAATATGTCCCAAGTAGCTGGAACTCTCTTCCTGGAGCTGAGAATCAAACCAGGTTTTGTGTACAATGAGGTTGGTTAGAATGGGGGAAATACAATGTTATTTGAAAATTAAATAACCCAGTTAACAATGGTGATCATTGCAAAGCAGTTATCAGAACAGTGTCCTGATTGTCGATATAATGGAACATCCTTGGCGGCATCAATCAGTTCTTGATGGGATCAGGAGGGTAGGTGAGGTGAGTTGTTCTGGGAGGAGGCGGGAGGGGACGGTGAAGGTTAAGAGGACCATGGGGGGGGGGGGATCTGGGCTAGGGTCGACGCCATAACGTTACGGTCAGACCGGCAGTGACCACCGCTCTGAGGTGGCGTCGGTGGGACCATTGAACAGTTCGAGAGTCTGTGTTCTCCTGGGTTGGAGGAGGCATCTCTTGAGCGAATCGTCCCTTCTGAAGCAGAAAGGTGTTTCTGCTGTTGCTCTCCTGTGAGCGAGGTATTCTGGTGCCTCTCCATCTGACCTATCCTTTGTGTGGCGTTGCGATCACTGGGATATGAGACTGCTCTTAGGGCCTTGGGACAGGCCTAGGACCCTTAGTGTCCATTTGCCTTGGGAAGGGTACTCCCCGGTCTGCAAGTGACTGCGGTGATGTCTGGTCTCCCTCGTCGGCCTGTTTGATCAAAGCTGAGGCATTCTGGGTATTCCTTGTATGGTTTGGATTTCTGTGTTCTGTGTGGGTTGGGACATCTTTTCCCACAATCGCGGACTCGGCTCCATTTACCCAGCAGCTCACCGTATCCCTTAATTCCTTCAAAAAAAGTCTTAGCTTTTAAAACGTTAGCGTCAACTACTTCACTGGGCGAGGAATTCCACAACTTCACAACCCTCAGTTCCCTCTCAGTAGAGTTCTAAATCTGCTTCCTCTAACCTTGACGCGACGCCTCTTGCTGTGTTTCGCCCATCCTCGCTGCTTCTATATTAACAAATTCCTATATAATTGTAAACGTTTCTAGAAGATTCCCCCCCCATACCAACCATTGTTCTTGAATTCCAGTGAATATAATTGAATATATGACAGGTTCAGGATATGGTGTAGGCCCGAGACGTTGCATTACTCGGAGGTTGGGAGTGGAGGCCGGGCTGCTGAGTACATTTGAGAAATGGCGTTCGATAAGCGCATTGGGAGCTCAGCGGGAGCATGGCGTAGAGTCGTGGGGGCGACACATCATGGGGAAGGCATCGACGCGTCAGAGACGGAGAGAGAGAGAGAGAGCGTGGCAGTGATTTACAAGAACGGTTCCAGGGATGAGGATAGACTGAAGGACTGTTCTCAGACGGGGTCTGGAAGGCACTGATCAATTGAGGGCATTCCAGAGGGGAATCGGATGGTGATTTGGACAGAGCTGGTGGGTAGGGAGGCTGGGAAGAAGCAGGAGATTTGGTGCTGGGGGAATAGACTGGGTGCAGACACAATTACAGGCCTCCTGCACCGAAATGATGCTGCGATCGATAGATTGAAGGTGTCAGAGTACACTTTTATCATCACGTCAACTCTGGGTGCAGTGAAAAGTTTACTCGCCGCCAATTACAGGGGGGACTTAGATACAAAGGTACGCAGGCACAGCTTCTGCGGTCACAAGATCTCAGGCACGAGAGAGAAGTGAAATGTCCGGCGTTACCGAAATTAAAGTTCAGTACAACACAACAACGCCACGCTGGCCAGTAGCTTCCAGACCACACCGGTGACACGCCAACCCTGGGAGGCCCCTATGAGAGAAGGCCACTGGGAGGCCAGGTGGTTGCTATGTCAACGCCAGAAGGCCCCTATGGGAGGCTGGGTGGTCACGATGCCAATGCTGGATTGTCCCTATGGGAGGCTGGGAGGTCACCATGCCAACACCAGGTTGCCTCTATGGGAGGTCACCATGCCAACATCAGGTTGCCTCCATAGGAGGTCGTCATGCCAACACCAGGTTGCCTCTATGGGAGGTCACCATGCCAACACCAGGTTGCCTCTATAGGAGGTCGCCATGCCAACACCAGGTTGCCTCCATAGGAGGTCGTCATGCCAACACCAGGTTGCCTCTATGGGAGGTTGCCATGCCAACACCAGGTTGCCTCTATGGGAGGTCACCATGCCAACACCAGGTTGCCTCTATAGGAGGTTGCCATGCCAACACCAGGTTGCCTCTATAGGAGGTCGGGAGGTCGCCATGCCAATGCCAGGTTGCCCCTATGGGAGGCTGGGAGGTTGCTATGCCAATGCAGGAAGGCCCTAATGGGAGTAAGTGAGGTCTGCAGATGCTGGAGTTCAGAGCTGAAAATGTGTTGCTGGAAAAGCGCAGCAGGTCAGGCAGCATCCAGGGTACAGGAGAATCGATGTTTCGGGCATAAGCCCTTCTTCAGGAATGAGGAAAGTCTTCCTGTTCCCTGGATGCTGCCTGACCTGCTGCGCTTCTCCAGCAACACAATTTCAGCCCTATGGGAGTAGACCACTGTGGGAGGCCGGAAGGCTGCCATGCCAATGCCGGGAGGCCACTGCTGGAAGGCCAGGAATTGAAGAGAAAAAAAACGAGGAAAAGAAGAAAAAAAAATACTGAGGAAGGAAAAGAGGAGAAGAACAGGCACACTGTCCTATTCTGCCGCCATCTTGCAACAACCCTGCACCAAGAGCAAAAAGTGAGAATTTGGCATGAGATAGAGAGTCAGCTGTGATTATATTTCAAAGGTGGGGGTTAGATTGGAGGGTGGTACGTGTATGGAATGAGCTGCCAGAGGAAGTGGTGGAGGCTGGTACAATGACAACATTTAAAAGGCATCTGGATGGATATATGAATAGGAAGGATTTGGAGGGATATGGGCCGGGCGCTGGCAGGTGGGACTAGATTGGGTTAGGATATCTGGGTCGGCTTGGATGAGTTGGGCCGAAGGGTCTGTTTCCATGCTGTATGACTCTTTAAGAGTGGGGAAGTCTCTTATAACTGTACAGGGGGCTGGAGAGACCACATCTGGAGTACCCTGGGCAGTTTTAGTTCCCTCTATTTAAGGAGAGAGAACATTTCACTGGAGGCAGTTTACATGAGGTCCATTGGGAGGGTCCCTGGGATGGAGGGATTGTCTGAGGAGCAAAGGGTAAACAGGCTGGGACTGTACTCTCTGGGGTTTAGAGCAATGAGAGGGTGATCTCATTGAGGATTCTTAAGGGTCACCCACTCCAGACTCTACACCCCCTCCCTATCTCTGTCACACTCTCCAGCCCCTACACCCCCTCCCTATCTCTGTCGCCCCCTCCCTATCTCTGCCATCCCCTCCA
>NW_025211778.1:21090-24898 GCF_004010195.1 Chiloscyllium plagiosum
CCCTCCCTACCTCTGTCACACCCTTCAGCCCCTACACCCCTCCCTATCTCTGTCACCCCCTCCAGCCGCTATACTCCCTCCCTATCTCTGTCACCCCATCCAGACCCTACACACCCTCCCTATCTCTGTCACCCCCTCCAGCCCCTACACCCCCTCCCTATCTCTGTCACACCCTCCAGCCCCTACACCCCCTCCCTATCTCTGTCACACCCTCCAGCCCCCTACACTCCCTCCCTATCTGTCTCCCTTCTGCTGATTTAAAAGGGTTTCGTGGTGGGGCCCAGCAGGAAGCTGCTTTGCCATGTTGTGCAATACCGTATTGACAATATCTGTGCGCTTTGGTGTGAACAGGAAATTATTTGATCTGCGGCTGAGGTGGAGTGCTCCCCCGTCCTCAGCCGCTGAACATTTCCTTAAACCGGCTGCAACGATCTCATTCTGTCTTATCATGGCTTTGTTTCATTGCCTGGATTCGTCTCTGACCCTCCCCGCTTTCATCTCCCCCCACTTCATCTTTTCACAGTGGTGAAACAGACCCTTCGGCCCAACCAGTCCATCATCCCCAAACAGGCCCCCTAGTCTTGAACTGTATACGTCCTGCTCTGGTTCATTCTCCCAAAATGCAACACCCTCGCATTTATCCAAATTAAACTTCATCTGCCATTTCTCTGCCCAAGTCTTCAGCTTATCTATGTCCTGCAATATCCTCCTCACTGTCTGCCAATCTTTGTGGCATCTGCAAACTTACTAATCAGGCCACCTACATTCTTCTCCAAACCACTTATATATATTAGAAACAACAGGGGTCCCAGCACTGATCCCTACGAAACACTACAGTCTGAAAAACAACCCTCCACCACCACCCTCTGTCTCCTACCCTCAAGACAATTTTGTATCCAATTGGCCAGCTCCCTGGATCCCATGTGATCTAACATTACAAACCAGTCTACCATGTGGAACCTTATTTGGGCAGGACTTACACACTTAATGGTAAGGTCCTGGGGAGTGTTGCTCAACAAAGAGACCTTGGAGTGCAGGTTCATAGTTCCTTGGAAGTGGAGTCGCAGGTAGATAGGATAGCGAAGGAGGCATTTGGTATGCTTTCCTTTATTGGTCAGGGTATTGAGTACAGGAGTTGGGAGGTCATGTTGCAGCTGTACAGGACATTGGTTAGGCCACTTTTGGAATACTGCGTTCAATTCTGGTCTCCCTGCTATAGGAAGGATGTTATAAAACTTGAAAGGGTTCGAAAAAGATTTATGAGGATATTGGAGGGTTTGAGCTACAGGGAGAGGCTGAACAGGCTGGGACTGTTTTCCCTGGAGCGTCGGAGGCTGAGGGGTGACCTTATAGAAGTTTATAAAATCATGAGGGGCATGGATAGGATAAATAGACAAAGTCTTTTCCCTGGGGTGGGAGAGTCCAGAACTAGTGGGTGAGAGGGGCAAGATATAAAAGGGACTCAAGGGGCAACTTTTTCACACAGAGGGTGGTGCGTGTGTGGAATGAGCTGCCAGAGGAAGTGGTGGAGGCTGGTACAATGACATCATTGAAAAGGCATCAGGATGGGGACATGAATAGGAAGGGTTTGGAGGGAATATGGGGCAAGTGCTAGCAAATGGGACTAGATTAGGTTGGGATATCTGGCCAGCATGGACGAGTTAGGCTGAAGGGCCTCTTTCTGTGCTGTACATCTCTATGACTCTAAGTGAACAATGTGGGGGCGAATGAGGTGGGTCAAAACGGGAACGGGGCACAGACCTAGCCACGATCCTATTGAATGGGATAGGCAGGCTCGAAGGGCCGAATTCCCAACTGCAGCTCCAGCATTTTCAATGTGCCCTTCACCGTCCGTCATCACTGGGAGACCCCTCTCGTTCTAAACATGTGACCCACCCCGACACCAGTTCTCATCCAGCCCTCTGTAAGTGGGAACCAGAACACCATTTGGATGATAGCAGGGAAGGTGGTGGATGGGGGAAGGTCATGGGTGGGGGGAAGAGAGAGGTTGTGAAGAGGGGGGGGGGGGGAGATTTGGTGAAGATGTGCAGAAGTCAGTATGGGGTGAGGGGAAAGTTAGTGATGCAGGGCTTTACTGGAATGTGGATTAGTAGGTAACCCACCCTAATTGCCCCTTGAACTGTGCGCTAGAGTGGGGTTGTGGGAACATCTCAAAAGACGGGCAGGAGTTGATCCCTGGCAAACTTGGGGTCTGGAGTCACGTGTAGGTCTGGGCCAGGTAGAGAAGGCAGATCTTCACCCATCAGTGGCGCCTCTGGGGGGGGGCTGTTCACCACAATGGACACCGGTTGCCATGGCTACTATGGCTGAGATTAGCTCCCGCTTCTGAATTGTCAAATTTAAATTCCACCAGCCGGGGGAGGGGGGCAGTGTAAGCAGTGGGGTTTGACCCCCATGAAACCTCACCACCAGACCATGCATCCCCCACACACCAAGAAAGAGGCCTACTCATTTGCCAAAAGCCTATGATTTAATCAGGAAGATCTTGCGGCCACTCAGTCTTCTCGGTGTCTCTGGGGAGGCCTCTGGTTTCGGAAGCTCGGAGATTTTTGTCGACAGGATGAACGGTTCATGACAGAGGATGTGGGAAAGAAGGAAGGGCCCAGCTCCCTCAGGGTGACTCAAAGAACCTTCTGGAAGAAAGCAGAAGTGCGAGACATTGGCCGAACATTGTCTTGAGCTCTGTCTCTCTTCTCTCTCTCACTTCCTAAAGGGGAAACTCTTATTATCGGGTGGCAGTTATGCTCCTTGGAACTTTTGTCAATAGCAACACCTCCCACCCCCAAGCTAATTCACACGGTTCTGAGGTCAATTCGCGCCACGGGACTGAATCGCGATAATTAATGCTCACGATACCAGAGCCAGTTAACGCAGTGCTGTCCATGGGTCAGTGCTGAGGGAGTGGGCACTGTCGGACGGTCAGTGCTCAGGGTACCAATACTGTAAGAGGGTCAATGCTGAGGGAGCAAGTGCGGTCAGAGGGTCAGCACTGAGGTAGCGGACGCTGTCGGAGGGTCAGTGCTGAGGGAGCGGGCGCTGTCGGTGGGTCAGTGCTGAGGGAGCGGGCGCTGTCGGAGGGTCAGTGCTGAGGGAGTGGGCACTGTAGGAGGGTCAGTGCTGAGGGAGCGGGCGCTGTCGGTGGGTCAGTGCTGAGGGAGCGGATGCGGTCGGAGTGTCAGTGTTGAGGGAGTGGACAAGGAGGGTCAGTGCTGAGGGAGCGGGTGCTGTGGGAGGGTTAGTGCTGAGGGAGCGGGTGCTGTCGGAGGGTCAGTGCTAAGGGAGCGGGCACTGACAGAGGGTCAGTGCTGAGGGAGCGAGCGCTGAGGGAACGGGCACTGACAGAGGGAGTGGGCGCTGTGGGAGTGGGTGCTGTTAGAGGGTCAGTGCTGAGGGTGCGGGCACTGTCGGAGGGTCAGTGCTCAGGGTACCAATACTGTAAGAGGGTCAATGCTGAGGGAGCAAGTGCGGTCAGAGGGTCAGCACTGAGGTAGCGGGCGCTGTCGGTGGGTCAGTGCTGAGAGAGCGGATGCGGTCGGAGTGTCAGCGCTGAGGGAGTGGGCGCCTTCAGGGGGTCAGTGCTGAGGGAGCGGGTGCTGTTGGAGGGTCAGTGCTGAGGGAGTGGGCGCTGTCGGAGGGTCAGTGCTGAGGGAGCGGATGCTGTCGGAGGGTCAGCGCTGAGGGAGTGGGCGCTGTCAGAGGGTCAGCACTGAGGGGGCGGTCACTGTCAGAGGGTCAGCGCTGAGGGAGCGGGTGCTGTGGGAGGGTCAGCGCTGAGGGAGCAGGCTCT
>NW_025211779.1:0-3120 GCF_004010195.1 Chiloscyllium plagiosum
GGGACAGCCGTAGTGGACACAAACAACATGACAACTGCTGTTTCTGCCTTTACGAGGTAAGTCTCCACATAGCGCACATACACACACACAGAAACAAACGCACAGAGCCACATACAATACATTTTACTGTATCTTTTTGAGAGGTTCCACATTTGCCTTGTACAGGACAATATTGGAGAGATTGTCTATGGGAGGGGGTTTAGGGTACACCCCTTTGAAGAACTCCAGGGAAAGTGTTGGGAGAGATAGAGGGCGCGAGATCAATTACTTGGAGACGGTGCTTTTTTAATCGCAGTAAACAAAATATCTAATCACTGTTGGAAACAAATCTTTGATGTAATATTTCTCTCGGGATCTCGAGATCTCCTACGGATAATCCAATGATTGACGGAACAATCCATATTGTTTGAGGATTGACATGTCAGTTTTTCAACAGGTGCCGCAGAACCGAGAGGTGTGCAATGTTTTTTAGTCTGTAGCGTTCTGATAATTGCGCATAAAGAAAACAAGAGATTCTCAAAGACGTTCAACATATTGCAAGTTACACTGATGATGAATATTATAGCTGGAAAAAAGAAGGACAGAGAGAGGCAATCTAGGCTATATCATTTGTATTTATTTATAAACAGAAACTGTTAGAGGAACTCAACAAATTCAACATCGTCTTTGGTCGGAAACCAGATTTAAAATGTCATGTCACATGAACATTCAAGGTACCAAACATACATTTTCGTGACAAGTCACTGAGTCTTTGGAATCCAGTGGATCCCCAATATCTTTGCCATTATGATATAAGCAGAAAAATGCGACATTCCGTGTTTGTAAATCGAAAAGTCATGTACGCTATTTTACAATGGTGTGTTTTCTTGAAACAAGCTGCAAGTTCAAATGTTACAGAACTGAATTGATTTAACTTTAGCGTCTCACATACTCAAATGTGTCCAGTGATAATATTGTAGTCATCACAATACAGCACCACCTTAACTATAGAGGTGACTCATTACAGTCATTTTAGATCAAATTGTTAGGAAACGCGAAACGTAACAGAAATAAAGAAACAAATATTTCAAAAGTATATTCCATGGTAATAAAATAGAAAAGTAAAAATGTAAAAAGCTCCAAATACATGCCATTCTGATAGAGTCCATATCAGTTACTTGTCTCAAAGGATAACATGCAAAACTTCATTGTGACGTGCACGAGAACTAAAAACATATGAGTTAGCCCACAGCAGGTGCCATCCCTTCGCCGCTCGGAATACTTCCCTGACGCCACTGAACCTACACTCGCACCACAACCAGGTGCGATTCACTCCCCTGCCACGCAAGCCCTCATGTCCAGCTGCGACTGCAGATATTGCTTTGCTGTCGCCACCATCTGCCGCATACGACAGAAGAACAAGCCTGCTGCTGCTACCAAAGGTACCAAAATCCAAGAGAAGCCGTGCCCACCGCTACCTTCTTGCTGCGGTGTGGGTGCAGCCAAACAACCCGCAAAATGTTTTTTTCGCGAAAATCTGTTCCATTTCTCAAGGATATTGTGTCATTGTTTTTTTTCCAGAGGTTGAAGAACAGCTTTCAGTTCCAATTAATTTGGTTTGCTGCAAATATTAAAGGGTATTGAGAAGTATTTTTGTTTATATGTAAAGAGATGAGAATTAAGGTCAAAACAGTCATGTTTCGAAGTGACCTGTATAATGAAAGGGGAGTGGTCAGCTCTCCAGGCGAAAGTAAGGACTGCAGATGCTGAAGACTAGAGTCAAGGTTAGGGTGGTAGTGAAAGAGCACAGCAAGTCAGACAGCATTCGAGGAAGCAGGAAAATCGACGATTTGCACAGGACCACTTCTTCAGGAATGAAGGGCTGATGAAGATCTCCTTCCCGAAATGCGATGTGCTTTACCAGCACCACTGTAATCTGGTCACCTCTCTAGGTGAACCATTTCATTCACTCTAGAATTAATTGTGAGGTTAACAGTGAGCTGCGTGTTAGCAACCTCTCTCTCTTTTCTGCCATTCAAATTTCAACCTATCAGCTACTGATCCATTCATTTCCATTTTCCAAGGGGGTTTGCTTATTGGGAAAGCTGGGTGCATTCGGAAACGCATTATTAATTCTAGTTTTGCTTGACTGAATTATGTCTGAGTTCTTTATTCTTTTCTTTGTGTTTTATTGTGTAATTTTGTGAATACATATGTTTCTGTTCTTAAGCCGTTAGTTAACTTCGCTAACCTATTCCGGGTAACTAACACTGTACACTTGCCGAATCAGTTTAGATTCGGGACAGCTTGCTTAAGAATTTGCTTTGAATGGTCTGGCCCGGTCCATAACAGATTTGGACTCTGAGGAATATTATGAAACCCTCAGCTCGGAGACCCACAATTTCTTCCCCTGCTTCCTTCAATCACAAAGGACATATTTGAACTGGTCCTGGGTACTTATCTCGGCTTATACAATTTAAGAGTTGAAACACATTTTCTTCTGTAATGTGGCCTCGTTTTGAAACATCACTGGATATATTTATTTCCCCAATTTCCAGAGCTTCCATCTCTTTCTCCAAAGTAAATATTGACGCGATATATTCATGAAGGATCTCAACCATCGAGAAAGAACAGGCCATTAGGCCACGGAGTATGGGATGTCGAGGCCTTGTCAGGAGAGTGAACCCCGCATGGCCAGAGGCTTATCGACTGTGTTGTTGAATTGTTAACTGTGTTTCTGTGTTTTTCCACCTTTACAGGAAGGACTGTAATGTCTTACATTTACAGTTTGTTTTCTTTTTTCTTCTGCTTTGCACCAAGGATTTATATATCGTAGGTGGTATCTTTGTACTGAAGATTACATCACATGTTATGCCCTGTAATTTGTTTTTAGTTGAGATTAGATTAGGTCCCCTCCAGTATGGAAACAGGTCATTGGGCCCAAGGCCAATCGAAGAGTTACCCACCCAGACCCTCATTCCGCTACCCTAAATTCACCTCTGACTAAAACACCTAACTATATGGGCAATTTTATATGACCAATTCACCGGACCTGCACATCTTTGGACAATGGGAGAAACCGGAGCACACCGACCTTGACACGGGGTGAATGTGCAAACGCCAAACAGACAGACGCCCGAG
>NW_025211779.1:3164-5210 GCF_004010195.1 Chiloscyllium plagiosum
TATCTTAGACCCTCTTTGTCCTTCCATTTTGATTTCCCTCGGACGTACACTCCTACACCTCTTGTGCTACCAAAGGAAATTATTTTACCCTGACTTCCTATATCTGAGTTACAAACATTTGCTTCTTAACTTGAGCCTCAATACCGTCTGCCATGTACTGTTCCCTACTCATTCTAGCGTTTGCCTTCACACTAAAAGGAACATACTCTCTGAACTCTCATTATCTTGCTTTTGAATGACTCCCACTTGCTCGAAATTCATTTATCTTTGAACAGTTTTGGCCAATCATCTTTTGAAAATTCCTGCGTAACACCATTAACATTGGACGAAAGTGAGTACTGCAGTCGCTGGAGATCAGGGTTCAGATTAGTGCTGTTGGAAACAAGCACAGCAGGTCAGGCAGCATCTGAGGAGCAGAAAAATGGACATTTCCGGCAAAGGCACTTCAGCACGAATGTATCTGGGAGCTTCTGTGTGGAGGGATAAATGGAAGCGGGTGGGACTAGGGCAAATGTACCTGAGAGCGCAATAGTTGGATGGAAGTGGGAATGAAGGTGATAGGTCAGAGAGGATGGTGGAGCGGATATGGGGGAAGGAAGATTGACAGATTGGAGAAGCCATGACGATGGTGCTGAGCTAGATGGTTGGAACTGGGGTAAGGTGGGGGAGGAGAAATGAGGAAACTGAAATCCACAGGGATCTTAGGTGTTGAAGTGTCCCGACGAGGAAGATTTGGCGTTCTTCCTCCAGGCGTCCGATGGTTAAGGAGTGGTGATTACAGGGGCTCAGGAGCTGCATGTATTTGGCAGAGTGGGAGGGACAGTTGAATTATTTAGCCCCAAGGTGGTGGGTTTGATTGGTGCAGGTGTCCTGGAGATGTTGTCTGAAGCACTCTGCGAATTGGCGTCCAGTCTCCACAATGCAGAGGAGAACGCATTGGGCGTTTCAGATACATGAATGTCATGTGTGTCAGTGCAGGTGAAACATTGTTGGCCGTAGAAGGCTCCCTTGGGATCTTGGATGGATATGAGCGGGAATTGTGGGTGCAGGTTTTGCAATTCCTGACGTGGCAGGGTAAGGTGCCAAAAATGGAGTGCAGGTTGTTAGGAGTCCATGCATCTGACCCAGGGAGTGGTGGACGGAGCAATGTTTACGGAAAACGGATGAGGGTCGGAATGGAAATAAATTACTGGTGGTGGGGTCCGATTTAGGTGGCGGAACGGTAAAAGAAAACGATGCGATCTGTGTGGATGTTGGTGAGGTGAAAGGGTTTTTGTTGCCGTTGGAGGAGTGGGCTTCCAGGTCAGAAGTACGGGACGTGGATGAGAGGCACGGCTGGGCATCTCCAAACACGTGGGAGGGGAAATTGCGTCAAAATTGGCCTTGCAACAATTCATAACTTTAACTTGTGGAAAAAGCCTTTGCTTTTCCAGAACTATTTTCAGTCGAATTTAATTATGTTTCCAAACTAATTTAATTATGTTTCCAATTCAGAAGAGGAAACACTGTTGAGGCCCAGATCTGATCAGCCGTGAGTGGTCGGATGTCTGCACATAACTAATGTGTTTATGACTGTATGCTTTATGTGCATGAGCCGTTCTTCAGGAATCATGCCAGAAACGTCGATTCTCCAGCTCCTTGGATGCTGCCTGACCTGCTGCGCTTTTCCAGCAACACATTTTCAGCTCTGATCTCCAGCACCTGCAGTCCTCACTTTTGCCTGTATGCTTCATGTGTTTGTTTTTGCGTTTGCATGTGTTTCAGTGTATCTATGTGAGTACCTCTACTTCTGCATCTCTGAACATTTAAGGTTCTCTTGTTTTGCTAGTGGACGGATGGAAGTGGGGGAAATGATGACACTCCTCACTCTCTCACTGTCTTTACATCTGTCTTTCCCTCTTGTGTGAAAAGTGATCTCATTATATGCACTGCTGGCCATGCCATTCCACTGTACAAGCAGCAGCTTTCACGGAAAAGGCATTAAAAAGTGACTCTCTCACATTTGAATTCAATTGGCTTTACTGTCACGTGCAATCTAATGAATGC
>NW_025211779.1:8650-15534 GCF_004010195.1 Chiloscyllium plagiosum
ACCAGTCTCCAAACCACATCGTGGGAATTCTCCAGACCGCACCAAGCCCAGTCGCCAGATCGCATCGAGCCCAGTCTCCAGACCATCCCCAGTCTCCAAACCTCACTGGGCCCATTCTGAAGATCACACTCTGGCCACTCTCCAATCTGCACCAGGCTCAATTTCCGGACCGTGCCAGTCTGAGACTCAAGACTGCCCCATGCCAAGTCTCCAGACAACCCTGGGCACAGGTTTCAGACCACATCAGGCACATTCTCCAGACTGGACTAGACCCAGTCTCCAGACTGCTCCAGACCAGTCTCCAAGCCGGATTTTGGCAATTCTCCAGACCACACCAGGCCCCATCTCCAGACTGCACCGGGCCCAGACCACAGATTGCACCAGTCTAATGGCTATGCCATACCAAGCTCAGTTCCCTGACAACACCAGCCCCAGTTTCGAGACCATACAAGGCCCCGTGTGAAAACACACTGCTCCTAGTGTCCTGAGTACACCAGGCCAATTCCCAGACTGAACCAGAACGAGTCTCAGAACGGCACCAGGCCCTGTCTCCCGACCCTGCTGGGCCCTGTCTCCAGACTACTCTGGGCCCAGTTTCCAGACCACTCTGGTACCAGTCTGCACATAGCCCATTCTCCAGCTCGCATCACGCCCTGTCTCCGGGCAGCACCAGCTTCCATACCGAAACGAGTCCAGCCTGCAGACTGCAACCAAACTAGTAACCACATCACACTGGGCCCAGTTTCCAAACAACATAAGGACGATTGCCCTCTCCACGCCAAGCTCTTCATGCCGTTCACAACGGGCCCAGTCTCCAGTCCACATCAGGCTCAGTCTCCAGGCCACGCTACGCCGAGTCTCCAGACCGAAAAGGCACTAGTCTTCAGACACCAATTTGGGCCAGTCTCCAGATATTACTGACCCAGCCTCCAAAATGGAATGGTCAGATTCTCCAGAATGTGCCGGGCCCAATCTCCAGTCATCACTGGCCACAGCCTCCAGACCACGTCAGGCCGGGCCTCTCCACGGCAATCTCTCCAGTCATCAAACTACACCGGGCCCAATCTACAGACTGCGCCCATCTCTGTCTTCAGAACCTACTGGATGCAGTCTCCTGACAGCACCGGGCGCAGTCTCCAAAGTGCACCGGGCTGAGTCTCCAGACTGCACTGGACCCAGTATCCAGACGGAATTGGGCCTATTCTCCAGACTGCGCCAAGCACGGTCTCCAAACCATTCTGGACCCAGTCTGCAGATTACACTAGTCCAAGTTTCTGGACCACACCGGGCGCAGTCTCCTGTCTGCACCAAACTGCACTGGTCCGAGTCTCCAGACCACACTGGGGCCAATATTCAGACCACACCCAGCCCAGTCTCCAGACAGCATCAGGCCCAGTGTCCTGTGTGCAACGGACTCAGTCTCCAGAAAGCACCATCCCTAAATCAGACCACACCAGGCTGAGACTCCGGACTGCACCAGGCCCAGTCTCCTGAATGTCCTGAAACCAGCTTCTGGACCACAACGGACCCAGTATCCAGACTCCACAATGCTCAAATTCTGGCCTGAGACCCCGTTGTGGAATTCCCCTTCCTGTGCTAGCCCCAAGTGTGGGACTCGCTGAGTCTATTGCACTCCAATTAATATTAGGTTAAAAACCTAAAGAAATGAGATAAATAATGTTGAATCGGAAACTGAACAATGTAGCTTTGTGTGTTCCTGCTGGAACTTTTAAACTCTGCCACCATTTTTCGGACATTTCAAGGCTGTTTTCTTCTTCAAGGAATGGCTTTCGTTACTCAGAAACATTTTGTTTGATTGATGAACGATCTGTGGTTCAGAAAGGGTCTCACGGAAGAGATTCAATCACAAATGGTTGTTTATTAAGCCATGAGACTGCACCTGGGGGGTGCAGAATTGTTTTGAAGAGGGCATTTTTCATTTATTATAGGAGTGAAGAGATTTATTTTATTTTCTCACGCGATTGTGAGTGTTTGGAATTCTCTTGCCCAGAAAGAAGTGGAGACAGAGATAATCAATATTCATACTGATTCGTCGAGTGTGGGTGAAGTGCTAAATGGGCAAAAGACGCACTGTAATGGTATTTCCGTGTGATTGCAACAGACTGTATTAGCTCCTCCTCATAGGGCATCTGCCTGACACAGGCTAATGGCTCGAAGATGTTTTGGTGATTTGTACAGACAGGGGCATTCTATAGCCTACATTCTGTACTCGACAGTACCTAGAACATTTTGTAACCGACTTTCCCAGAACCATTCTCTACACGATATTCTCCAGAACGTTCTGTAACCGATATTATCCAGAAAATACTGCAAACGACAGTCCCTGGAACATTCTTTTCCCGTCATTCCCCAGAGTATTCTGTACCCGACATTCCCCAGAACCTTCTGTGTCCAGCATCATTTGTGAACGGCTAGACATCAGTGAATTTCAATAAAGATAATATCCTGAGGGAAGAGATCACATCCCAGGAAGAAGGAAATATTTTTCCAAGGTGCCATTCTGCAGTTTAAGGGGTCAACATATTTTCCCTTCGTTTACATTTCGACACGACAGAGGATCAAATGCAGTTCAGACTAAAAGATAGAAATTTCCAACCTCTGTTGGTAGTCAAAGAATTGGGAGAGAATCCTTCAGAACAACAACGTTTGCACTGTCCGTATTAGGAACTGAAAAGAAATGCTTTAAAAGGATCGAGTGTGTGGGAATGTTCCAGAAACCACCTACTGTTTAGGATGCATGTCTGTGTGTTTTGAGAGGGAGGGTTTCTTATGGTATACATCATATTGTTTATCGTTAATTCAGAAATGACCATCTCAATTTCAGCTCTAATTTTATCCATACAGTGACACAGTTGGATATCTCTTTGGGTCCTCAATCAAACTGGTCATTTTGCTTCCACGATGAAGTATAAGTTGTTTGTTTTCCTTCCTCACAGTTAACATAATTACGATTTACGTTCTGCTTCACAAAGATTGTGGATTGTCTCCATGTGTCAGACGTTACCTGGGGGCCATGGCAGCGGCGGATCTCCTGGTCATTATCCTCGACCTGATATTGAGACACATTCCGATTGTTTATGCAGAACAGTTTTTATTCCTGGAATCTCTTCCCGTGTGTAACATCCACGCCGTCCTGCTTTATGCAGCCACTGACATTTCTGTCTGGTTTAACGTCACTTTCACTTTTGATCGAAATGTGGCCATTTGTTGCCAGAATCTGAAAAGTAAATATTGCAGTGAGAAAACAGCGGCTGTGGTTTTGGGAATTGTGACTGCGCTGAGCTGCTGGAAGAACATTTTCTGGTATTTTTTGCTCACATCTCACTATTGGTTTGCGAACGAGCGCTGGTTTTGTGATTCAAGATATAATGTTCAATTTTCCAGTATCTGGGTGCCAATCGAGTCCCTCCACCACATTCTAACCCCGGGTGTCGCATTTCTCTTGATTCTGCTGCTCAATGTTTTCACCGTCAGAGACATTTTAGTAACCAGCACAGCCCGCAGAAGACTCCGAGCTCACTCCAATGGGGAGACTCAGTCTGACACAGAAATGAGAAATCGAAAAAAGTCCATCATTTTACTGTTTGCGATCTTGGCTAATTTCATCCTTTTCTGGTCAATGTTCATGGTGTATTCTATAACGAACCGGATCGTGGGGATGGTGAACACCCCTGTATATCTCGATATGGCTGTGCTGAAGCTCGGCTTCATGCTGCAGTGCCTCAGTTGCTGCACAAACATCATAATTAAAGCCGTCACCCAGACGAAGTTCAGAGAACAGCTGAAGAATGTGCTGGAATATCCCTTTATTCAAATTAAACAAACAATCAAATCAATGCACCCGGGGTTTTCTCATTTAAGTTCAAATTTTCAGAAATGAAGCAAACTTGTGCATTGGTTTCAGTTTGAAGGGACTGCTGTTTTTTTAGCAAACCTATCCCCGAGGGGATCACAAGGAAACATTTCAACGTTTCTTTCAACTGAGGGGTCTGTGAGAAAAATTACCATCCCACTGAATGTATCTATCACTTCAATTTGGAAACAATAAAAATGCTCTACAAAAAGCACCAAGCATCAGTCAACGATATTTTTGTTTGTCTTTGTGTTAAAGAAACTGAGCTGGAGAGAGAAAAACTCAGCCCAACGTTCTGGTCCTCAGGGGAGGGGAGGTGACCAATACCTGAGCTCAGGAATTGGGTTAGAGTCACTCTGCCCTTGCTTTCCTCTCTGGGCCACTTACCCTATGAGGCCTCGGCAGAATTCATCTCTCTCCCATAGTCCCTCGCCCCTAATAGCTCCCACCCTCACACAACCCTCTGTCTCCCTTCCTCCCATTTACACGCTCTCTTTCACTGTCCATCCCTTCCACATTCTTCTTCAAACTCTCCACATCTGCACTCTTACTCTCCCAATCTCCCTCTCTCCAAACCTCTGCATTTGGAATCCTCCCTCATCTTAACCTTACCATGGGAAAGGAGGGCTTTATATGGTACTTCAGGCCATTGCTATGGTGACGGGAGCGTGCAGGACCAGCCATTACGAGGACAAAATGGGAGTTGCGGAGTTTCAGGCAGTTGATCAGCTAACAGAGGAAGGTCTGGAACATCAGGCCATCGTTACGGGAAAACATGGGGTGTGGTGTTTCACGCAGTTGCTAGTGGAACAGCATGTGTCTGGCGCCAAATTCCGTTGCTACCGACACAGGGTGAAAATACTGAACGTTCCTGGGAGGTCAATGTGAGAGTTGGCACCATAGCCTGTGGCTGTACCTGAAGAGTGGGGGAGCGGGAACAGGCTATTATGCATGGAAAACATTTTGGGGTACCGCTGTCTATTACTCAGGGAACAGAGAGGATGGATTCAAATACCATTTATGGGATATGCACTGGCGACGGATTCGAAGATGTGCTCAGGTTTGGGAATGTGTGGGGGAAATGCGTGTGATGGTGAGTGAGTCTGAGGAAGTGAGCATGACGGTGATGGAGTGAGAGTGAGGGTGGTTAGATTCGATTAATGACAGTGTGGAAACAGGCCCTTCGGCCCAACAAGTCCACACCACACCCATTCCTCTACATTTACCCCTTCACCTCACGCTACAGGCAATTTAGCATGGCCAATTCACCTAACCTGCACATTATTTTGTACTGTGGAAGGAAACCGGAGCAAACCCACGCAGCCACGGAGAGAATGTGCAAACTCCACACAGTCAGTCGCCTGAGGCGGGAACTGAACCCGGGTCTCTGCCGCTGGGTGGCAGCATTGCTAACCACTGTGCGACCTTGCCGCCCACAATGTGATGGATTCAGAGTTATGGTAGGCGAGTGAGTCTGAGGGGGTTAAGTTGACGGTGATGGAGTGAGTGTGAGGGAGTCAGGGTGACTTTAGTAGAGTGGGAGTGTGTCAGTGAGGTGTATGGGTTGTCCGGGTGATAGTGGGGGATTGAGTGTAAGTGGTCGAAGTGACGGTGACAGGGTGATTATGCAGGTTGATAGTTTCAGCGTGTCAGGAAGACAGTAAGGGATTGAGTCTGATGTGTAAAAGGTCACAGTGACGAAGTGAGTGTGAGCGGGCCAGAGTGTCAGTGATGGAGTGAAAGTGAGGGGGGTCAGAGTGTCAGTGGCCAAGTGAGTGTGAAGGGGCCAGTGCATCTGTGACAGTGTCAGTTTGAGGTGGCCGAAATGACAATGACGGAGAGTATGAAAGGATCAGAGTGACAGTGATGGAGTGAGAGTGACAGAGTAATGGTGACAGTAACGGAGTGAATGTGAAGGGTTCAGCTTGACAGTGATGGAGTGAGTATGCGGGAGTTCGAGTGCTGTTGATTGAGGGAGTGTGAGAATGTCAGGGTTATGGTGCCAGAGAGGATGTGATGGAGCCAAGGTTACGGTGACTGATTGAGTTTGAGGTCATCAGGATGGAGGTGTTTGAGTGAGTGCAAGGGGATTTGCATGACATTCAGGGGAGTGTGTGTGAGAGGGTTAGCGTGACGGACAGAGTGAATGTGAGGGCGTCAGGGCGACGGTGATGGAGAGAGTATGAGGGGGTCTGTGTGACAGTGATGGAGTGAGCTTGAGGGCGTCAGGATGTCAGCGATAGAGCAAGGGTGAGGGGGCCTGGGGTACAGTGGTGGAGTGAGTACGAGGGGTCATTGTAATGGTAATGGGTTAGTGAGAGATTGGTCAGAGTGAATATGAGTGGGTAAGGATGATAGTGACGGGCTGAGTGTGAGTGTGTCAGGGTGATTGTGATGGATTAAGTGTGAGGGAGTCAAGGTGACAGTGAGGGAGTGAGTGTGAAGAGTTAATTTTGACACTGATGGAGTGAGTGTGAGGGAGCGTGGATGTTGTTGATTGAGTGATTGTGAGTGTGTGCATATAACGGTAATGGAATGAGTGTCAGCGGCTCATGATGACAGTGACAGAGTCAGTGTAAGTGGATCAGGGTAATGCTGAGTGCGTGAGTGTGAGGAAGTCATGGTGACAGTGACAGGAAGATTGTGAGGGTTGAAAGTGACGATGACAGAGTGAGTGAGGGGGATCATGGTGATGGTGAGTGAGTAAGAGTGAGAGAGTCAGAGTTATGGTGACGGATTGACTGAGGGATTCAAGGTGACGGTGATGCAGTGAATATCAGAGGGGTTACGCTGAATGTGGGAGAGTCAGGGTAACGGTGACTGAGTGAATGTGAGCCAACTAGTGTAATGGTGTATGAGAGAGTTTAAGAGATATAGACTGAGTGTGAATGGGCCACCACGATGGTTATAAATGAGTGTGAGGGTGTCGTGATAGAGTGAATGTGATAGTTACAGGGTGAGGGTGACGGAATGAATGTGAGGGGTCGGGGGTTCGTGACTGACTCAGTGT
>NW_025211779.1:17286-21336 GCF_004010195.1 Chiloscyllium plagiosum
GCGATGGTGAGAGATTATTGTGAGTGGGTCAGGGTGACAGTGACAGAATGACGATGAGTGGGACAGGATGATGGCGCTGGACTGAAATAGGAGGGGTCAGGATGACAGTGACAGTGTGAGTGTAAGCGGGTCAGGGTGAGGTGAACAGAGTGAGTGTGTGGACGTCAGTGTGATGGATCTCATCTTTTCTCCAGGAATACCACTCACTACCCTCTGAACAGTTACCTGTGCTGTGTCCCTCCCATTGCTGAGTTCACCGAGTCAAACTGCCTCGAGAATTATTCTTTGAACACCTAACTCATAACTTTCGTCAAAGTCTCTCCCATCGACATCATACCCTATCATGATAACCTGTCCATTTTTATACTTCTGATTCCCTGAATCTGATTCCTAATGTATCTTCCAAGAATTTATCATTGGCTCGCCACATTTCTCGACCGATAGGGAACATCGTCTGAAAACATTACCAGTTGAAGAATAAATATTAACAGAGGGAAACATGTGCATTCCAGCAAGTATCATCAACAGATGCTACCTTCATCACCAACATCAGGGATTGTGCATCCAATAATAAATTATTTAATAACTCCCGGGAACACAACACTCCGGGGAAATAAATACATTCTCAATCCCCAGTGATCGTTCACTGAAGGATATGGTTTGACGAAAGGCACCTTTGTAAGTAAACGATAGACATTCAGAACAGATTATTGTGGATGTCTGGAATGTACTGTCCAGTCTAAACGTATAAAACACAATCTGTCACACACATCCTCGTTATCCAAATTTGTAATGCTAATTCACCTGAATCCATTGCTTTTTCCCCAAATCTCCATCAGTGATGGTGGCGATTTTCTTCTTGACAGTTGTTTAACATAAGAACATAAGCACTGGGAACATGAGGAGGAAATTCAGCCTTTCGAGTCTGCTCTGCTATTTACTGCGATGATGAGTGAGCTCATCTCAGCCTCAAGTGGATTTTTCTGCCAGCTCTCTACCACTTAACAATCCATATGAATTACAAATTTGCTTTCCTTCATCGACTGGGCGACACGGTGGCACAGTGGCACATTGGTTAGCACTGCTGCCTCACCGCGCCATGAGACCCGGGTTCAAATCCAGCCTAATGGCAAGTGTCTGTATGGTGTTTGCATATTCTCCCCGTGTCTGCGTGGGTTTCCTCCGGGTGCTCCGGCTTCCTCCCACAGTCCAAAAAAATGTGCAGGTTAGGTGAACTGGCCATGCTAAATCGCCCGTAGTGTTATGTGAAGGGAGATGTGTCGGGGTGGGTTGCTCTTCGAAGGGTCGGTGTGGATTTGTTGGACCAAAGGGCCTGTTTCCACACTGTAAGTAATCTTTAAAAAAAGTACTCAGTGTCCTGGCATCCACATTGCATATACAATCATAGAGACTGGGTTGTGAATCCTACAGATTACTCTGCTTCGAGACAGTAGATTTCCATTCATCTCTGGTTTAAATCTGCTACCTATTACTCATCGCCCTCTCACAATTTACTGAATCAATATTCCTTTCACCAGAAATCTTCTTATCTAAACGAGTATATTAGATTACTTACATTGTGAAAATTGGTCCAACAAGTCCACAACGACCCTTCGAACAGCAACCCACCCAGACACATATCCCTTCACGTAACACTACGGGCAATTTAGCACGGTCAATGCATCTAAACTGCACATTTTTGGACTGTGGGAGGAAACCGGAGAACCCGGAGGAAACCCACGCAGTCACAGGGAGAATATGCAAACTCCGTACAGACATTAGGCGGGAATTGAACACGGGTCTCTGCCGATGAGAGGCTGTGAAATCCAATTAAGGCCCACATGTCCTTTGTAGTGATGCTGTTACCACCACCCTCCACCACACAATTTTCATCTTACTTTCAAGAAACAGGGCACCAATGGTGTCACGAGGAGTCTAACTCCCACATTAAGAGGCATGGCTTCGTGTTATTATCTCTGGAGTGTTAGCCCAGAGACCCAGGTAATGTTCTGGGTCCCAGGGTTGAAACCCAGTCCGGAAAAACGGTGGAGTTTGAATTAAACAAAAAAACTAGAATGAAAAGTACTCATGGCCATGAAAACATTGCAGATTGTTAGAAACTACCCATCTGGTTCACGAATGTCCTTCAGGGAATGACGTTGCCGTCATTACTCGGTATATCCAAGAAGTGACTCCAGACCCAGCAATATTGTTGAATCTTAACTGCCTTTTGGGAAATTATGAAATTAGATAATAAATACTAATATAGCATTGCCGTGGATGGGTTGGAACACACTTCATAATGCGATTGGCTGGAGACAAAGGCACCCTCTTTTTTGGTCAAATGGAGAGGCGTAAAAGTTCCAGTACTTGCTGGACCATAGGGAGGTTGTATATTAGAGGCAGCTGAGTAGCAATGATAGGAGAGAGGGTGGTTTGCATGGGTACAGTTTTAAGGGGGAGAGGAAATAAATATTTCAGAGTTACTAGAATTGTGCTCTGTATTTATAATCAGTACTTATTCCTTTCATAATTCATTTTACAGGATACAAGGAGGTGAAGATGTTCACAGAGAAAGCTCAAAATCATGTTTGGATAGTGAAGTTAACTGAGACATGAATGCCAAAGATTGAAAAATGTCCATTTGTTCTGTCTGCATCAAAGGTTTTAAATATTGGTTAGACTGGAAAAACACTAATGCAAACTCTCCCACTCACAATTCTGAGTCTTCCAGAGAACTGGCTGTGGTAAAAACAATAACGATTTGACACACTTTGACACAAAACTAGTCGTTTTTTTTTCTTAAAAAACCCCTTGGCTCAAGGATACTCTGTCCTTGATTTTTTTCAGAGTGTTAATAAATCAGACCGGGCTGTGATCAAACTGATTTGGTACAGAAATGAGAATGATTTTGAGCGGCTTTTTGTTTATATGTAAACAGTTGAAGTATCAGTCCAAAGTCGTCATGTTTCAGAAGTGACCTATGGAATGAAAGTAGAGTGACTCGCTATCTAAGTGTTCAGCTCTCTATCTCAGCAGTTTAGTTCTGTCCAGTAGATTTCACCTTATCTGTAATTTAAATCTGCGAACAATTAATCATCACATCTTCACAATTTTCTGAATCTATATTCTTTTACCAGAATTTTACTTACCTAACAGAGTATGTCAGCAAAATGCAATCAAGGCTCACATGTCCTTTATGCTAATCCTGTTCCCACTATCACACTTTTCATTTCACTTCCAAGAAACAAGGCACCAGTCGTGTCAAAAGAATTCCAACTCAAACAATGGGAGGATGACATAGTGGCATTATCTCTGTAGTGTTACTCGTGAGATCGAGAGGGTCTCAGCGTTGAATCCCACCGCAGTTAAACGGTGGACTTTGAATCCAATAACAATGTAGATAGAATAGTTCTCATGGCCATGAACACATTTCGGATTGTCAGAAACTAACCATCCGGTTCACTAATGTCCTTCAAGGGAGGAAATGGCTGTCCGCTCTCGGTCTATCCAAGAATTGACTCCAGATCCACAACAATGTGGTTGAATCTTAACTACCCTCTAGGCAATTAGGGATGGGAAATAAATGCTGATCTCGCATTGCAATGGCTGGGTTGGAACACACTTCAAAATACAATTGGCTGCAGATCGAAGACACCATCTTTTTTAATTGGTCTCAATGGGGTGTGGGGGTGGGTTCAAAGCTCCAACCCCAAATGATCGCAATCCAGCGATTAGAGGAATGGCGAAATAAAGACAGCAAACCTATACCAAACAAAACGATTCTTTTCTCTCCTGGAAGTATGTGCGAACTGCTTGCTTGAACGTTCCTTTCTTTTCGTTCTTCTGTTAAGTTATTGTCTTGCAGTAACAGAAGGGAATGGAAGTGATCCCTGGAAGTCTGCAGAGACTGCCCATTGCCGGAAATCGTGAGCATGGGTCTGTTTTATAGGTCCTTTCGGTGCATGGGGAGAATGTACGTTAGAGGCAGCAGAGTAAGAATGTTTGGAAAAAGAGTGGGATACATGGATACAGTTTTGAGGGGGAGAG
>NW_025211779.1:21671-24907 GCF_004010195.1 Chiloscyllium plagiosum
GCTGAGCAGGCTGGGACTGTTTTCCCTGGACCATCGGAGGCTAAGGGGTGACCTTACAAAATTATGAGGGGCATGGATGGGATAAATAGAAAAAGTCTTTTCCCTGGGGTCGGGGAGTTCAGAACAAGAGGGCATAGGTTTAGTGTAAGAGAGGAAAGATATAAAAGAGACCTGAGGGGCAACTTTTTCATGCAGACTTTGGTACGTGTATGGAATGAGCTGCCAGAGGATGTGGTGGAGGCGAGTACAATTGCAACAGTTAAGAGGCATTTAGATGGGTATATGAATTGGAAGGGTTTGGAGTGATATGGGCCGGGTGCTGGCAAGTGGGAATAGATTGGCTTGGGATATCTGGTCGGCATGGACGGGTTGGACCGAAGGCTCTGTTTCCGTGCTGTACATCTCTATGACTCTCTGACTCTATAAACAGTGAGCTGTGTGGCAACTCTTTCTCTGCCCTTCTAACTGCAATCTGTAAGTATCTGACTTTTTTTGTACTGCGTTTTAAAAGGTGTTTGCATATTAGGCCGGTTGTGTATATTCAGAACAGCATATTTTAATCTATTTTGGATAGACTGAGTTCTGCCGCTGTTCTTTATTGTTCTCTTTGTGTTTCGTTGAGTAATTTTGTCAATAGATTTTTGGTACGTTTTAAACCTGGTATTCAATCTCGCTAACTTCATCTGCGTAATTATTTACTGTACACTTACCGAAGCAAACGGTAAAATTTATGGTCTGGGCTGCCTGCTTGACAATGATTTGAGTTGTCTGGCCTCGCCCATTGCACTATTTCCGTGTTCGATGTAGATGCGGCTTTAACTGTTTGTTGAACCTAGTGAGACACAACGATTCCCACATCATGGGGATCCTGGAAATGTGAGGACTGTGGGATCGGTTTCCATTCCCTGTCAACACTGGAATTTCATGGATATAGATACACCAGGGGCAGGTCATTGTTCTTTTCTGATGGTGTGAAAGATTTCCCAGATTCTTCTCCACACCAAAAATGTCAACGTGCTGGCACCGGAGAGAAGCTGTTCACGTGTTCTGAATGTGGGAATAAATTCAGGAATATTTCACCCTGTTGAGACACCAATGAGCTCATACTGTTGAGAGCCCATCCACATATTCGGAGCGTGGAAGGGATTTTCTTAGTCATCCTGACTCTGTGCATAGCAGTGAGTTCACAATTGGTTCAGGCCATGCAGCTCCTCTGATTGTGGAAAGGCATTCACTCAGTCATCACACCTGCAGAAATGTGAGCAAAATCACATTGGGGAGAGACCACTCAAATTCTCCAATTCTGGGAAATGATTCAGAGATTTATCTGACCTGCAGAACTACAAGGAAATACATACTGGGGAGATGCATTTCGTCTGGTCAGAGTGTGGTAAAGGATTCGTTCAGTCAGTGCATACGCGGACACACGAGTGAATTCTCGAGTGAATACAAGAGCAACATCTACTGTTAATCAGCAGCAAAATCCGTGCTGATAGATTGCACTTTCCAATTTCACAACAACTTGTTTTGCAAATATGGAGAAACATAGCGCATGAAATGGCACGCCTCATTCCCACATCACTCCTTTCACCTCTTGTTTACTTCTTTGCTTTTCTGATTTCTATACCAATTTACATGCAGCTCATGTAGTCGTTCAGTGGTCGATCCCGTTGAAGTCATTTTCTGTAATTTTGTTCGTGTTTCTTGGTATTTTCTGAACAGATACTCATGGCTACTTTTACCAATGGTGTTGGTCCCCACATGAATAACTACATCTGAATTCAACCCATGCCACTCCAACATCTTGTCAAGCCTCTTCAAGATTTTTTTGCATTGGAACAAGGCAAACAACACATCATGCCTCCCCTCCCTGTCTCTGTCCGCGGCCACTGGCCAAATTTGAAGGGATTATTCTGAAATGTATGATTCACTCCTGAAAAACAAAATCCAGGTATTTCTCCCAATCTCTGAGACTTTGCAGTTCAGAGCTCAGAATCAGTTAACCAACTGAGTCAGATTTAGTTAAGCAACCAGGACAGGCAACAGGTAGGGTATGTATAAACCACGAAGTTGTCCACCAGCTCCCAGATTATGCAGGGACAATATATTGCCTGGCAATGCACTTATAAATTATTAGCTTTAATATTTCATTTTTCCATTTCATGCTGGCCATCAGTTATTAATCTATGAAATATTTCTTCAATTTAAGTGCTCAAATAAAACGTTACTTATCAAGCAGCGAATTTACAGCTTTACCTGTGATGTCCCTTTTTTACACAATCAGATCCCTTACTCTCCTCCTGTGGTGACTGTTCTCTCCCTCTCTCTGGTCTCCCATAATTGAGTAGGTCTGAATAACTAGAATCGACATGTTTTCTTTCAAATTTTCTACTCAGTCTGTGTCCTGTCTGCTGGTTTCTGTAACATTTATGCCCCAAATTCTTAAAGACCCGACTTTGATGTCAAAGAACAGATGTATTTACCAATGAGAGAAAAACAGGAAATGATCACCTCCAACATCTTCTGCTAAACGGCAGTGGTACCCAAATTCAACAAAGCTGATCTCTAATGTAAGACGGAATGAAAAGCAGAAATATTTCTTTCACCCAGATATTGCAGCGTTCTGGAACTCACTGTTTGAATGTGCTGCAGAGGCACAATATCTCCTAACACTGAAGAACTACTCAACTGCGTAGTTGCGATTGCAAGTCACATGAACTCCATATCATGTGCTGGAAAATGGGGTTAGAGTCCCTGCTCCCTATCACCCCTCAACCATTGCTAATTAAGAATCTCCTCTTTAAATTTGCTCAGTGTCCTGGTATCCATCACATTGGATGATTGAGTTCTACTGATTCATCAACCTTTAAAAGAAGTAATTTACTTTATTATCTGATTTAAATTTGCTACCCTTACCGTGAAACTATGTCCTCACATTCTAGACCGGCCCTCAAGAGGAAACATTGTTTTCTGGTCAAAGTTGTCAATGGCGTTTAACATCTACAGATCGCATGGTTCACTTGGACAGAGAGCTAGAAACAACAAGGAATTTACAAGAGCTAGGGTGTGTGATTGATGGCTGTAATAGGCAGAGTGAAAAACCGCAGGTACTGTTAGGTAGATGGGTTAAATACCGGTAAGGTAGGAGGGGAAGGCAGGTAGTGTAGGGGGTATTCTGTGGCTAACCCTAACCCTAAACCTAACCCTATCTCCCTAAACCCTAACCCTAACCCTAA
>NW_025211780.1:0-1062 GCF_004010195.1 Chiloscyllium plagiosum
GATTCCATTGAGGTAGTAATCTACCTTCCTGTTTTTGGCACCAAGGTGGATAACCATACATTTATCCACATTAAAACTGCATCTGCCATGCATCTGCCCACTCACTTAACTTGTCCAGGTCACCCTGTAATCTCCGAATATCTTCCTCACATTTCACCCTGCCACCCAGCTTTGTATCATCAGCAAATTTGCTAATGTTATTGCTGATACATCTTCTATATCATTAACATATATTGTTAAAAGCTGCAGCCCCACCACGGATCCCTGCGGTACCCCACTGGTCACTGACTGCCATTCCGAAATGTAGCCGTTTATCACTACCCTTTGTTTCCTGTTAGCAAACCAATTTTCAATCAAATCTAGTACTTTGCCCCCAATACCATGCGACCTAATTTTACTCACTAACCACTAACCTCCTGTGTGGGACTTTATCAAAAGCTTTCTGAAAGTCCAGGTACACTACATCTACTGGATCTCCCTCGTCCAACTTCAGAGTTACATCCTCAAAAAATTCAAGAAGATTAGTCAAGCATGATTGCCCCTTCATAAATCCATACTGACTCTGTCCTATCCTGTTACTACTATCCAGATGTGCCGTAATTTCATCCTTTATAATAGACTCCAGCATCTTTCCCACCACTGAGGTCAGACTAACTGGTCTATAATTTCCTGCTTTCTCTCTCCCACATTTCTTAAAAACATTAGCCACCCTCCAATCCTCAGGAACCGACCCCGAATCTATTGAACTCTGGAAAATAATCACAAACGCATCCACGATTTCCCAAGCCACCTCCTTCAGTACCCTGGGATGTAGACCATCAGCCTCCGGGGACTTATCAACCTTAAGACCTAACAGTCTCTCTAACACCAATTCCTGGCAACTATACATTCCCTTAAATTCAGGTCCTTCAGCCACTGTTACCTCAGGGAGATTGCTTGTGTCTTCCCCAGCGAACACAGATCTGAAGTACCCATTTAATTCCTCTGCCATTTCTTTGTTCCCCGTAATATATTCCCCTGTTTCTGTCTTCAAGGGCCCAATTTTAGTCCTAACCATTTTTT
>NW_025211780.1:1801-23461 GCF_004010195.1 Chiloscyllium plagiosum
CTCCCTTACCAACAAGGCCACCCCACCCCCTCTTTCCGTCAGTCTGTCCTTACGATAGCACGTGTAGCCTTGAATATTCATTTCCCAGGCCCTGTCCACTTGAAGTCACGTCTCAGTTATCTCCACAATATCGTATCTGCCAATTTCCAAAAGACCCTCAAGCTCATCCATCTTCTGTCTAATGCTTCGTGCATTCATGTAAAGTATTTTTAATTTGTCCCTGCTCTCGCCCTTTTCATCAACCCCTATTTCACTCAACCTTACAGCATGATCCCTTTCCGAGTTTTCTGCCTCATTGATACAGTTGTCTTTCTTGACTTCTCTTGTTCTAACTTTCCCTTGAATTTCCTTTTTAAACATCCAGTTTGTCCCCTCCCCCCGCTACTTAGTTTAAATGTAGCGGTATTGCAGTAGAAAACTCGCCTGCCAGAATGCTGGTCCCTAACCTATTAAGGTGCAAACCGTCTCTCTTGTAGAATGTCTGCTTACCACAAAATATACCCCAGTGATCCAAGAACTTAAATCCTTGCTTCCTGCACCAGTTCCCCAACCACATGTTCAAGTCCATTATCTCCCTGTTTCTGGCCACACCAGCCCGGGGAACTGGTAGCAAACCGGAGATAACCACCTTGGACGTCCTGCTTTTCAGCCTTTTTCCTCGTTCTCCGAAGTCCCGCTGTAGTATGTTCTCCCTCTTCTTCCCGACATCATTTGTGCCGACATGTTCCATCACCTCTGGCTCTTCACCCTCATCCTTGAGGATTTCCTGCACTCTGTCCGCGATGTCTTTCACCCTGGCACCAGGAAGACAACACACCATCCTTATATCCCGTCTCCTGCCACAAAAACACCGGTCAGTTTCTCTCACGATGGAGTCCCCTATTACCACGGCTCTGTGCGATGTCCGAGTCTTCCGCTCTGCCTTCAGAGGGTTTAGTAAAACGGGGCCAAGCTCAGATTAGTCTGGTTTGGTACAGAGATGAAAAGGACTTTCAGAGGCCTTTTGTTTATATGGAAATAAATGAGACTTCAGGCCAAAGTGGTCATGCTTTATAAGTGACCAGTAGAAAGAACTGAGAGTGGTGACCTATTTTAATTGAACTAGCTGAGCTGAGCTGAGCAGTTTGCAGTTGAGTTTTGAACTGGGAAGTTCAACTGGGAGCTGTGTGGAAACTCTCTAACTTTTATGACCTTCAACTTCAACCTGGAAGTTTGTGTTCCATTTGTACTGGTTTATATTGGGAGTTTGCTTATTGGGACAGTTGTGTATATTCGGAATAGCATAATTAAGTCTAGCTGAATCGGTTTAATTCTGTCGTGATCCTTTATTCTGTTCTTTGTGTTGCATTGTATAATTTTATGAATAAAGTTTTTGTCTGTTTTAAAATCTAGTAGTCAACCTAGCTAAATTACACCGGCTAATTTTCATTGTATACTTACCGAAACAAACTGCAAAGGTATGCTCTGGGCTGCCTGCTTAAAAATGTTTTGAGTAGTCTTGCCTAGTCCATAACATCTCGGAGATTGAAGATGCCTCCTTGGTACTTGACACAAACCAATCACTTTCCCTCCTCATGGTCAGCAAACCATGTTAAATTAACACGTGTTAATTTAATTAGCAATGGAACCAGGAGGAACAACATGGAGCAGTCTGTCTGTGCAGTCTATGCCTCATTGATTTGTCGTGTTGCAGCAACAATGACATCCTCCTATTTCACTGTAACAGTTTCGATGGGCTGAATGGCCTCTTCTGTTCATGTGTCAGTGTCTCGAGGGACTGAATGTCTTCCTCCTGGCCCGAGGACTTCAGTGGGCAACCCGTGGTTCCTGCCAACCAGCACGTTGTACTGACTAGACTATATCTTCCTGAGTTATAAAAGACAATCAGAAGGCTGGAAGAAAACAGCAAGCCAGGCAGCATCATGAGCTGGGAAAGTCAACATTTCAGTTATAACCGTTCTTCAGAACTGGGGTGGGGGAGGGGGGGGGGGTTAGGGAGAACTGCAGATAAAGAGGGAACGGAGTATTTGGGCTGGAGAGATCAGGGAGATGGCGAGTTATGGATATGACTCCTGTATGTCTTATATATCTCCAGGGATCCCCTTGATCCCAGCTGCCTGTACCTGAGTCACGCCCCAAGTTCGAACATGAACCTGAGGAACAGTTTTGTCCTTCTCTATAACTATTTGAAAATTAATAGAACTATGGTTACTAGTTCCAAAGTGCTCCCCCACTATTTACTCAGTCACCTGTCATGCCCTATTTACTAAGAAAACTTCGAATTTTGCCCCTTCCCGAGTCGGACACTCTATATACTGCTTGAGGAAACTTTCGTGACGCATTTAACAGATTCTACCTCATCAAATCACTGAACACTGTGGCTGTTCCAGTCTGTATTAGAAAAAAAACATTATGATAACCTTATTGCTCCTGCAGGTCTCCCCTCTCTCCCTACATATTTGTTACTCTCATTCCTGTTGACTATTTGGGGGCCTATATTACAACCCCAATCACCTCACCATTCCCTTCCTATTTCTAAACTCCACCCACAAAGCCTCACTGGGTGTTCCATCAGTCATTTTATCTCTGATTAATGCTGTGGTTCTCCCTTTAATCAGAAATGCAACTCTCCCTCCCCTCCTTCCACCATCTCTGTCTCGCCTAAAACACCTGTTCCCTAACACATTAAGCTGTAAATCCTATCCATCACTTAGCCATATTTCTGTAATGGCTATAATATCCCAGACCCACCTACCTATCCACGTCCTGAGACATCGGCCTTACCTGTCAGCCCTTTTGCATTGAAATAGATGCAATTTAATCCAAAAGGCATTACTTTCTCTCTGTTGTTTTCCAGCCTAACCTTACTATTTCTGATTACTGTATCTCCTTCCACTTTCCTCCCTTCTCTTGAGGATACCACCACCTGCCAATCTAGTTTAAACCCTCCATTGTAACCCTAGAAAAACTGGCCGGCAAGATATTGGTGTCCCCTCCAGTGCATGTCTCAGATGGTAATCTCCCTCTCTGGAGATTACCACTGTCAAGGTTTATTTTTTGAAAATGTTTCTCCTAGCTGTCTGTAATCACGCTGCAGTACCTCGTCCCTATTTCTACGGGTATCATTTGTGCCAACGTGTATAATGATTTCCGGTGCTCCCCTTCCCCCCTTGAGAATGTTCTGCAGCCACTTGGAGACATCCTGGACCCTAGCACCCTGGAAGTAACGCACCATCCTGGATTCCCGTTTGTGACCACAGAATCTCTGATCTGTCCCACTAACAATCGACCCTCCTATCTTTAACGTCCTGTTGACCTTTACCCTTTCCCGCTGTGCCCCAGTGGTAGTACCACCAACCTGGCTCCTGCTGCTTTCTCCTGAACTGTCATCGCCCTCAACAATCCAAAATGGTCTACTTGGTTTCGAGGGGAATGGCCATATGGGATTCCTGCACTCCCTGCCTACTCCCTTTGCCATTCCTGGTGATCGCCCATCTACTGTCTGCCTGGAACATGACAGGAAGCAAGGAACGCCTGTTGGATTAAGTGATGTTTATTTAAATACAACAGGACTGACAAGTAAACTCAGGGCGATGAACGTTGGACTGGAATATTACAGTCATTATCTCGGTCAGTAACTCGGATTACCCTGAGTGCATTCTAGATTAGATTACCTACAGTGTGTAAACAGGCCCTTTGACCCAACAAGTCCGCACCGACCAACTGAAGAGCAGCCCACCCAGAACTACTCCCCTACACGCAAAACTTCAGGTAATTTAGCATGACCAATTCACCTAACCTGCACATCTTTGGACTGTGGATGGAAACTGCAGCACCCAGACGAAACCCATGCAGACACGGCGAGAATGTGGAAACTCCACACAGAACCTGGTCCCTGGTACTGAGGCAGCAGTGCTAACTACTGAGCCACCATGCTGCCCAGCTTCATCTCCCTAACACGGTCTCCCAGGAGCTGAAATTGGGTGCATTGCCCACACGTGTAGCCATCAGGGCCGGTGAAAATCTCCCTGAGCTTCCACATCCCACAAGAGGAGCGTGCGACTGCCCTAAATGCCATCTCGACTGCTGTAACAATAAAGTTAAAAGAACTTTATTTGAGTTTTCGTGTACATTTTGCTGAACTGGAGCTGTCCGAAGCCTCTCGTGTAAAAGTCTTACTGCTTACTCTGCTACCAACGGCATGTCTCTCAACACCTCCACATTTAATTTTGGTCAGGAGAAGGAGACACGACAGTGATGTAGTGTTTAGGCCTTCAGCACTCCTTAATACCTGGCCCCTGACTACCTGCTCCCCAGCGCAGGTCGCTGCTCGGCCTTGGAGGGTGTCTTGCTGAAGTCTTCCTTCTGATAGTGGTGACTGTGTCGATGCAAATCCTCACCCCAACAGGCAATCCGTGTTATCGCAGTCCTCTCGCACTTTACGTCTATTAGTATCGCATTTATGAATTCCTCGTATCCCTTGATTGCATTCCAAACTGTGTCTCACTCCATAGTAAGAGAGGTTGATGTTCTTGTGAATACAGGGCAATTGGAAAAGAACACCATTAGACTTCGGGGCAACAAAATTTCTATCCGCTCACCGAGTCTGCTTTTCCTTCGATTAGGTTATATTTATTTTGTTAATCCCCCTTTCCACTTTCCTGTGATTTCCCCGTCACACTTGTATAAAAAGCTGTCTGTCTCAGCCTTGAAGATATTTAATGATGCAGCCTCAACAGCTTTCCGAATTTTCTACAATTGTTTCCTTTTCACTGATGTGAGACTTGGCCTTTAATCTGGTGATTTGCCCACTCAATCTTACGTAAAATTCCAATTCTTCCTTAACTCCTGTATCAATTTGCTCATGGGTCTAACGGTCACTCTCCCTGAATCCAGGAACTGCTTCTCCTTCCCATAAAACCTGTCTCCCCAATGCAAAAAGCTCTTATTTTTCTAACATTTTTAGGGTCTTTTCCTTAGCAAAGTCAAAATGTGTGATATCACGGTCACTGGTCCTATAAAGCTCTCCCACTTCTGCCTAGAAAAGCTGAATGGCTTCGTTCCCCACAGTGAGGCCCAGCACTGCACTGTCCTTTGTTGTATCTGCTCTATGTTGATACAAGAAGCTCTCGAGAATAAATGTCAAAACACCTGCCCCCTCTTAAAAAGTTATCACTGACCTAATGAATATTTGGAATAGACATGCCTGAATATAATGATCCTATTATTGTTTTTACACATCTCAGTAACTTGGTTATATACCTGCTCCCCTAATTTCCTTTGTCCGGGGGTCTATAATATTTCCCTAGCAGTCTTTCTGTCATGGTTTTGATCCTGAGCTCTAACCACCACGCCTCATTAGAAGATCCTTTCAAGATATCGTCCCTTCTTACGCCAGTAACTGACTCCATCATTAATAAGGCAACACCATCTCATTTTTTACCCTATCTCCTGTCCTGACTATAGTTCTGGTACCACAGAATATTGAGTTGTCAGCCCCGACATCCCTCAAACACATCTCTGTAATGGGAAAAATGTCACACTTCCACATGTCACCTCGTTTCCATATCATATCTGCCTGTCTGATAATATTACCAGCAACCTGGAATATATCACCTGGAATACTCTGCACCTCGGAGTGCTTCAGTCGTTCCTGTTCGTTATCAACCTGTTCATTTCATGAACCAAAATTGTAACTCTGGGACTGAATGAATATTTTTTGAATTTGAATTTCGTTTTTAGTAAATGTGTTCATCAAATGCAACTTTCCAGAATTAAATAGTCAGCTCCAGATACAACGAGCTTCTGCTGATTAGTTCCCTGATCAGTGTGCAGAGGGGGCAGCCCTCAATAATGGAGAAAGTGAGGACTGCAGATCCTGGTGATCAGAGTCGGAAATTGTGGCGCTGGAAAAGCACAACCAGAAAGGCTGCATCTGAGGAGTAGCAGAGTCAAAGCTTTGGGCATCTGCCCTTCCCATGTTTTCAATTCCATAATACACAGGATATTGGGAACCATACTTGCTCAGGAAGGCAGCACTGCAAAGAACCCTGAAATGGAAAGCAGTCAATTAGTTGGTTGGACAGGGAGTAAACAAGTTGAGGTGAAATACAGACTGATTGAAGTACAAACATAAGGATAGATAAATCCCACGGCCAGACGGGAAACACATAGGTCACTACAGGAAGAGAGACAAGAGATTTCTGTGCCTTTGGCGATTGTCTTTGCGTCTTCATTTACCATTGGAGTAGCGTCAGTTGATTGGAGGGTGGCAAATGTAACTCCCTTGGTCAGGCAAGGAAACAGGGATTGTCCTGAGAATGACAGACCAGTCAGTCTTACATCAGTATTGGGCAAAGTATTGGAGAGGATTCTGAAAAATCATAGTTCGATTAGAAATAGTCAGCATGGCTTTGTGAGGGGCAGGTCATACCTCACAACTCTTATTGGACTCTTTGAGGATGGGATTAAGCACACTGAAGAAGGTAGAGCAGTGAATGCGGAGGGCATGGATTTTAACAAGGTGTTTGATTAGATTACATTACAGTGTGGAAACAGGCCCTTGGGCCCAACAAGTCCACATCGACCCGCAACCCACCCATACATTTACCCCTGACCTAACACTACGGGCAATTTAGCATGGCCAATTCACCTGACCTGCACATCTTTGTGACTGTGGGAAGAAACCGGAGCAAACCCACGCAGACACGGGGAGAACGTGCAAACTCCACACAGTTATTAGCCTGAGGCGGGAATTGAACCCGGTTCTCTGGCGCTGTGAGGCAGCAGTGCTAATCACTGTGCCACCGTGCCGCCCACAGTTTGATAAGCTTCCTCGTGGTAGTTTCATTCAGAAAGTAAGGAGGCATGATATACAGGGAGACCGATCTGCCTGGATACAGAATTGGCTCACCCATACAATATAGAGGGTGGTGGTAAATGGGAAGTATTCAGTGTGGAACTAGGTGAGGAGTGGTGTTCCATAAGGATCGATTCTGGGAACTCTGCTGTTTGTAATTTTGATAAATGACTTGGATGACGAAGTGGAAGGGTAGGTTGGTAAGTTTGATGATGTAACACCAGTTGGTGGAATTGTGGATAATGTGGACGGCTGTTGTAGTTTGCAACAGGACATTGACAAGAGACAGGACTCAGCTGTTAAGTGGCAGATGGTGTTCAATATGGAAAAGTGGGATACGATTCATTTTGGAAGGTCGAAGTTGAATGCAGAATACAGGGTTAAAGGCAGGGTTCTTACATTGTCGAGGAACGGGGTATCATATGGTCCATGGCATAGCTCCCACAAAGTTGCTACCCATGTTTATAAGGTTGTTAAGAAGGTGTTTGATGTGTTCATTAGCCGAGGGATCGAGTTTAACAGCTGCGAGGTTATGCTGCTATTCTATGGATCCCTGGTGAGTCCACACTTAGAATATTGTGATCAGTTCTGGTTGCCTCGTTATAGGAAAGATGTGGAAGCTTTAGTGAGGGTGCAGAGGAGAATTATCAAGATGCTGCCTGGACTGTAGGGCATGTCTTACAAAGAAAATTCGAGGGAGCTCGGGTGTTTACCTCATTGGAACGAAGACGAATGGAAAGTTACTTGACAGGGGTGTTCAAGATAATGAGAGGCATAGATAGAGTGGATAGCCAGAGACTTTCTCCCAGGGTGGAAATGGCTCTCGAGGGGGAAAGATTTTAAGGTAATTGGAGGAAGATTTAGGGGAGATGTCAGAGGGAGCTTCTTTACACAAAGAGTGGTGGGTGTGTGCAATGAACAGCCAGCAGTTGTAGTAAAGTCAGTTATATTAGGGATATTTAATTGGATAGGCAAATGAATGTTAGTATAATGAAAGGTAAGTAGGTTAGTCCGATCTTAGAGTAGGATAGAAGGATGACAGAATGTCAAAGGCCGAAGGGCCTGTACAGTGCTGCACTGTTCTATGTTTCCAGTTTCACCCAGCTTGAGGATTCTCATTCATTGTTGAATGTGTGAGGGAGTGATGTGTGTGAGATCAGGAAGCTTTGGAGGGGTGTCAGGCCAAAACCTCCAGTTATGGTGTGCATTGTTACAGTCACTTGAAAGCCAGTACAATATGTGTGTTTACTTAAACCAGACAGAATCTGCCAAGTTCAGTTATTAATGTGATTTTTGGATTGCTGTTTGCTGCTGGTTACTTCACATAAATTCTACTGTGTGATCCATGTAGTAATCTCTGACCATTTACAAAGATGTACAATTTTATTTTGATATTGGAGAATGCGAAGGTGACATTTATTGGAACACGCAGATATATTCTGAAGCAATAGCTAATGGCAGTTTCTAGGAACAAACAGTTTCTAGTTTGTTCCATTGACTGTACTCAGAAAGTGAGCCTCCTGTGAAGTGCTGGTGTTATCTCTCGCTTTCTATTTAAATGTTTCGGTTTCCTTGGGTTGGTGATGCAATTTCCTGTGTCTATGATGTCATTTCTGGCCCTTTTTCTCAGTGGATAGTAGATGGAGTCAAAATTAATGTGGACGTTGATGTAGTTCCGGTTGGAATGCCATTATTTTCAATCACTTACTTTCTGATCGTGCAATGTCAGTGCCCCTGAGATCAATATTTTATCTTCCCAACAGCATCACATCACATTTGCTCAAGGCTGCACTATTCCCCAATTATACTTCATTCTCTATCTCATAACTTAGAGATGCCTATGAGCCTCTGGAACCTGCCACCCCACCCATGCCCTGCAATCTGAGTCCATCCCCTCCCCCAAGCCCACCTCCGGTCGTGTATTCACCATCCCTCCTAGCCTTCCACGCTCTAATGCTGAATGTTCTGTCCTCAGCAATGGTCTCAGCTTTATCCCTCTGTGCCCCACTTTAATGAATTTCAGGAATGACATAATGTTGAACTCCTCTTCCAACATCTTCTCATCGGTGTCCATTTCTTTGGGCAAGAGTCCACTCCCCATTCCATAGAACCTTAGCCCAGCTCCAACACTCTCCCTCCACCTGGATCCATTCCTCTGGCGTTTACTTGAACTCAATCTGTTCATTGAGAACGCTCAATGGGAGTTTGGTTGTCTGAGATTTTCTGTATCCCCCTCACCCTAACCAACCGATCACACTCTGAACAGACACTACGCTGTATACTTCGATCCAACACTGACTATGTTATTCAGCCTGTACCGATAAGATTGGTGTTGCTGTAGTCTGGTGGACTCACCTCTACATTTCAGAGGTTGAGTGCCAGCTCTCAGATACGTCCACATATCACCTGCTGGTCCATAACCCTACCATGGCACATCAGGCTATTTTATTAACTAAATCTGACCACATTTCATCTGGAGATTCCCACTCACTCGCCCATCCCTCATTCACCCCCATCTAACAGTCCCGAAGCTCATGGTCTTCTGAAAGCAGAGTTCGCTTTTATCTCCTCCTGAAAATCCACAAACAGAACTGCCTGGGCAGACCCATTGCTTCAGCCTGCTCCTGACATACAGAGGGGTTGCATGGATATGCATGTGGGCCCAAGTTATATCTGTTCCTTCATGGGGTACGTAGACCATTCCCTGTTCCAGTTCTTTTCCAGCCCCCAACCACAACTCTTTCTCCGATACGTAGATGATATCATCACTGCTGCTCCTCTCTCTTGTCCAGAATTGGAAAAGTTCATCGTTTCCAATTTGCACCCCTCTCTCATTTTCACCTGGTCTATGTCTGACTCCTCCCTTCCTTTCCTCGACATCTCTGCTTCTATTTCTGGGGACAGACCGGTCACTGATATCCAGTATTAACCCACCAACTCCCACAGCTACCTGGTGTATACATGCTCACATCCTGTTTCCTGCCAAGACTCTATTCCATTCTCCCAGTTCCTTCGTCTCCACCGCATTGCTTCTGATGATGTCAACTACAAAAATTTGGCCTTTGAAATGTCCACCTTCTTCCTCAACCGAGAATTCCCCAGCACTGTTATTGACAGGGCCCTCAACCAGTTCTGACCCACCTCCTGCACTTCTACCCTCACCCTCTCTCCTCTCTCCTGCAACAGAGTTAGAATTCTCCCTGTCATTACCTACCATCCCACCAGCATTCACATACATAAGATCATCAGTCTGTATTTCTCCCACCTCCAGCGAGATGCCACCACCAGACACATATTTGCCTCCTCTCCCTTTTCCACCTTCTGAAGTGACCATTTCCTCCAGGACACCCTGGTCCGGGAAACTAAAGGTAGACTGGGTGACCACTTCACAGAATATCAAAGCTGTACCTATGCAAAAAACCTTGAGTTTGCAGTTGACTGCCAGTTTAATGCCCCATCCTGTTCCCTGGCCAATATCTCTGCGTCAGGCTTGCTGCAGTGTTCCAGGACATTTCAACGCAAGCTGGAAGAACAACACCTCATTTTCCGCGGGCGGACTCTGCAGCCATTCAGACTCAAAATAATGTTCACAATTTTAGGGACTGAGCTCCTCAATGCCCCTACCCATACACCAGGCCTAGTTCTCACGTGGTCTTCCATTACTCACCCCCTATTGTTAGCTACTAACAGTCTTCATTAACAGCTATTCAGTCTCTGCTGTATATTAATCAACATTTTCAGGGCTACCATCTTTCTGATGAAGGGCAACTGAACTAGAAACGTTAACTCTGATTTCTCTGTACAGATGCTGCAGACCTTTTGCAGCAACTTCGGTTTTTGCTTCAACAATGTCTCACAATGTCTTTGTATCACAATGCAATACGTCATGGATATTTGGAGCTCTGTCAAACACAGGAACGTTGTAATTTCTCGTTTAATGTCCATAAACAAATATTCGAGATTCGACTAAGATAGCAACTTTGCTTATATCGTTCAGGTCAATCAATTTGTCACAGTTCAGAAAGAAAAAGAATTCGATAGAGGGAAACTCAGCAGGTCTGGCACCCTCCGAGCAGAGATACACAGAATTAACCTTTGATTTCAGTATGACTTTTTCAGAACAGTCTCACATCGTATTCGATATGTTAACTCTGTTTCTCTCTGCAGATACTTCCTCATCTGTTGCGCTTCTACCATCATTTTCTGTTTGTATTTCATGTTTCCGTATCACTATATTTCATGTTTCTTGATAAGGTTACATGCTGAATTTGGTTACATACGGACAATGTAGTCCTTTCCTGTTCCTATTATAGGTAGTGTGTCTGTGACAACTGTGTTACGGCCGATATCTGTTTCTTCTTGAAGATGCAAAGGATAAAAGAATATTTTTCTGATTATCCTGTAAATCTCAGGAACTCCACTTTGTTTGAAAATACATTTTAGAGGCAGCTGAAATTACATGAGATAATAGGAATAGATTATTGATGGTAGAGCACTCTGTGTCCTTCATTGAACGAGCTTGTCTACCCGCTCTCCAAAGGCTTTGATTATATATCACAGAATTATTTACAGCAAAAGTGGGGGAAACTCAACCCATTGTCTCTTCCAGCTTGGAATGAGTATATCTCTTCTGTTCGTCCCCTGTATTGTCCCCATTGCCCTTCACATTTTGTTATTAGTGTCTGCTTTTAATTGTAAGTATCCTGCCAGATATGAACAATACGATAAATCTCAAACAAAAAGAAAAACAGCACTTAGAAGGCAAGCTCAGCAGGTCTGGCAGTATCTGTGAAGAGAAATCAAAGTTATTTTTCAGGTCCAGTGAATTTACTCAATCTGTATTCCCAATGATTAAATGGTATGTATATAAAATATAGTTCACTTTATCACATGTAATATTATCCTTCTAGTTCACATTGTCATTCAGCATTGCATCTCCCAAATATTGATTGTTTCCTTGCTATGCATTAGATTTAATTCTGTCTGTCAGAAAGAGGGATAATGACTGGGGAATATCATTGCACTCCCCATGCAGTCTCCACAGACATTGCTCCCATTCCGCCCTATCTCCCAGCCAATAACATGTTCATTCGAACCTGACTCATTAATTCATAAGTCTAAATTAATAAGTTCATTGTAATTATCACTTTTAGTGTTGGACTGAGGCCAAAATATGTAAAAAAAATACGGTTTACAGCAAATGAAACTGCATTTAGAAGTCTGTCGATTTATATAAATAAATTACTGAAGCATATTACCTTTGGAAGTTCCAAAGTTGCCTTATTAGAGCAGTGAGAGGAACATTCGGAGAAGTCCACACTTCCTGTCCATGTTCAGGGCGACTCTGCCCAATGACAGTCTGTTCGCTAGCGTTTGTTCCCGTGGAGGAGAGATCAGCACAGTAACAACATCCTGACTGTGATTCTTTTGGGGTGGGGGGGGCGGGGGGGGTTTGTAGAAGGATTTTTGGAGAGGTGGTTACAGCATAGTAAATGGAAAACTGAGCAGGATCATGTAGCCTGCGAAATGAAAATATTCTTATTCTCCCTCACAACTAACTTCACGAGAGCGAATGGTGATGGGAGATGTGACCAATAGCCAGCAATGTCAACATTTAGTCCAGTCCAGATATATTGTGAACTGAATGTGCTGTATTGAAAGCTGTATTGCTCTGAGTGTGGTTCATGTCAGTCTCCATGCAATGCAACTGTGTCACTGGAGGGTTTCACTCTCCTATTACTAAGAGGCTTCATTCAGTGCGCTATCCCACTGTAGTAACAGATGCATCAGCTCCAACAGTAACAGAGATCAACGGCTGCATAGATCTGAATCTGAGAATAGCGGACTGGAACATTACAACAATGGAGAGGAGGTTTTCCTTGAGTCTTTTCAAGATTTCCCCCTCTTGGAGAGTTCTACCATATCGGATATGCAGTGTTGATGATTATTCTGGGCTGGGTGGACGGTGTGCTACTCACCTATTCTCGTTATTGTTGGTGTTCTCTACCTCTGTCCATTCATTAATCCCATAAACAAGTTTGAACTTCGTTGCAATTTCTGTTAGCTATATTTGTCAGAGAAAGAAACTATTGTCTTCAGTTTCAATTGCAGTCTCCATTTATTACCCATGAATTGCAGACCACTCCCTTACAAACATCTGCAAACAAAACTGTGCACAACCTCGAGATCCCTTTTTGCCCTGAACTGATTTATGTCTCCTGTTCTCTCTGTCACCAAACCTGTCCACTCCCCAATCTTCCCCAATCTTCATCTCTGTGTCAGTATTGTTGCTGAACAAACCATTGACTGCAAGTTGGTAAAATTCAGACATAATATTTCAAGCTCTCTTCTGACCACTTTTCCGATTACAAATATTTCAATCATAAAATTGTTCTTGTCTCGGAAGTTGCTTCATGATTAGGACAACGAATGAATGTAGGAATGTCGCTGGATGTAATTCAGAAGCTAAGTGTATTAAACGAAAGATATTGTTTCAAGTGATTTGTTTCAAGTCCACCACAGCTGATGGGCGGCACGGTGGCCCAGTGGTTAGCACTGCTGCCTCACAGCGCCAAAGACCCGGGTTCAATTCCCGCCTCAGGTGACTGACTGTGTGGAGTTTGCACATTCCTTCCACAGTCCAAAAATGTGCAGGTCAGGTGAATTGGCCTTACTAAATTGCCCGTAGTGTTAGGTAAGGGGTAAATGTAGGCGTATGGGTTGATTGCGCTTCGGCGGGTCGGTGTGGACTTGTTGGGCCGAAGGGCCTGTTTCCACACTGTAATGTAATTTAATCTAATGATAAGAATTCGAATAAAAGTGAATTTCATGAAAAACAATGTTAAAAGCAACATTTTGTCTGAAAACCTTCATCTTTAACTGATCACCTTCGGTAAAGAAATCTAATGTTATTACCCGGTCTGGGTTAATTGTGACTTGAGACCCACGATAATGTGCTTTGCTTTATATTGGCTTGTGGAATGGCCTCACAATCAAAGCAGTTAGTGATGGTCACCAAATGCTGTCCTTCCCACGAATGCCAACATCCCACGAATTAACAAAATTGAAGGCGAAATCAAATAAAGGGAGTAGCTGAAAATCTGAAATTATAGAAAGAAATGCAAAGAAACGAACAGAAAGTGCGGGGGAACTTTCATGAATTGAAAGCAGCTAGAAAGGAGTGTGCTTAATACCGTTGATGGGAAGTCTACTTTGAAGGGGAGGAGGAATCAATAAAGAAAGAGGGATATAGAAGAAAAAGAGGAAACAAAGATAATGATGATTAGCTGGGCTGGAAATAAAATGTGAGATTCACCTCATTTATTTTTCGCCATTCCCATCTTCCTGAATATCATGCCCATGTAAATACAGGTATCCCCCACTTTTCAAAAGTTCGCTTTTCGCCACTTTCCTTTTCGAATGGCTTACATTGGGACATTGTTTCGCTAACCAAAAGAAATCCGAGCAGGATTTTCACTTTTAAGAAGAAAGCCGAAAATGTTCCCATATAAATCAGTGCGACTGCACTTCATGCCATATCCGCTTGTGAACGGTGTGTAGGAAGACTCTACTTAGAAATAGTGAGGGAAAACTGTATAAATCTATGATCATGTTTGAAGTGATTTGATTCCCTCTGTCTGTCCTCCCTAAGTGTGGTCATCTTCTTATATTCATTAATTAGATATGGGTATCTCTGACTGGGCAGCATTAGTTCATTTTTCCAGTTGCCGTTAAGAAGACCTTGAGCCACTGCAGTCCACGTGTTTGATCTGATTTGGTTTCGTTTATTTTAGTCAAACGTACAATGGAAAGGTTTGTTTTTATTGTAGTGCAGGCACATGAACCTGAACAAGAAAAAAGAGATCACAGGGTCCTGGGACAGAGTGAAGTATACAAGGTTACAGCTTCACAGGAGGTGTGCAAAGTAAGATCGACATTAGTAAGATTAATATTATTTGAAAAGTGAGAGATGTCAATTTGTCAGTCTAATAATGGTAGGGAAGGAAGTGTTCTTGAGCATGCTGTTCCATGTTTTCAAGTCTCTGTGTCTCCTCCCTGTTGGAAGAGGTTGTAGGAGATCATTACTGTTTTGGGAGAGATCTTTGATGTTGCCAGTCTTTCTGCGACAATGCCAAGTATAAATGGATGGAAGGTTGTCTTTTGTGATTGTCTGGACTGTGCACACAGCCGTCTGTAGTTTCTTATGGTCCTAAGCAGAGCAGTTACCATGTCAGGTCATTGTGCACCCGAATAGAATGCTTTGAGTTGCCATTGTACGGAACATTGGGAGATGGGCGGTTTCAAAATAGTTAGATGTAACAATTGGCTGTTAAATGGATACCCACGTTCTGGTTGCTGTTGCTGTTTTGACAACAAGTGAACTTTAACTGATAATTTTAAATTATGTCCTCTATACCAACACCTTGTTGAGTGTATTGTATTGCCAACATCGAACCAATGAGCCATCACATGCTTCAAACGAATAGAGAAGCCAACACCATCACAAAGAAGGAGAAAGAGACAGAAACAAAGGGAAGGAGAGAGAGAACACAGCAAGGGAAATAGATGGACAGTCAGTCAAAGAGAGAATTGAAACAAAACAAGGAAACAAGCAGTCACATGTGCAGGGAGAAGGGAAGATAATAGGTTCAGGGAAAGAAACAGAAGACAGGGAAAAGGAAAACACAGGGAAACAGACAGTGCGAGAGAAATAGGGAGAGACAAAGGTCACAGGGAGCTGGGGATAGGGTCAAGGGGAGCTGGGGGAAAGGGAGGAGCTGGGGTGAGGACCGGAGAGACCTGGGCGTGAGCACTGGAGAGAGGTGAGGATTTATTTTGTCCTAGGAAGATCATGGTAAGAATGGATATACTGAACGATGGCTGTAAAACATGTCTGGGAGGCATATAGGTTATGCAGCAAAGGGCGTGCTCTAGGCAAGATCAATTTGAACAAAATCAGCATTATCTGAGATTAGAGAGTCCATTCATCAGTCTAATAACAGTTAGGAAGAAGCTGTACATGAACTTGCTGCTCTGTGTGTTCAAGCGTCTTTTTCATTTAGCCTGATGGAAGAGGTTGTGGGAGATCTTTACAGGCATATGATGGGTCTTTGGCAATGTTAGAACAAAGAACATTCCAGTACAGGAACATGCCATTCGGTGGTCCAAGCCTGCGCCGATCCAAATCCTTTATCTCAACCTGTCTCCTATTTTCTAAAGGTCTGTATCCCTATGCTCCTGGCCCATTCATGTATATTTCCCGAAACATCATAAACGGACCACCACTGGTCACAGTTCTCCATTTTGAGAAACTGCCTTCATCTACTACGCTCTGTACCCTGTTGCCCAGCCAGGTCTTTATCTATGTTGCTAGCACACCCTGGACACCATGTGACTTCACTTTCTCCATAACCCGATCATGCGAAATCTTATCAAACGTCTTCCTGAAGTCCATGTACATGACATCTACAGCCCCTCCCTCAACATTCAACTTTGTCACTTCCTCAAATAATTCTATTAAGTTGGTAAGACATGACCTTCCCTGCACTAACCATGTTGCCTATCACTGATAAGGCCATTTTCATCCAAATGAGAATAGATCCTATCCCTCAGTATCTTCTCTCGCAGCATCCCTACTCCAGACTTCAGGCTCACCGGTCTATTATTAACTGGATTCTTCATGCTACCCTTCTTAAACAAGGGGATTAGAAACTTTCCAGTCCTCTGGGACCTTAGTTGTGATAAAGGATGTGACAAAGATATCTGTTAAGGCCCCAAATATTTCCTCTCTCCCTTCCCTCAGTAATTTTGGATAGATGTTGGCAGCCTTTCTGCGGCAACGAGCCGTGTAAATAGAGTCAATGGTTGGGAGATTGGAGCCCGTCATAGTCTGGGCTGTGAACACAATCTTCTGTCGTTTCTGATAGTCCTGGGCAGAGCGTTGCCATACCAGGCCATTACACACCCGGACAGTACGTTCACAATAGTGCATCTGTAGAAGTAGCGCATGATAAATATCCTGAGCCAAGTGAGGAAGGAGAGGCGTTTTTGAACCATCTTGACTGTCACACCTATGTGAGAAATCGAGGGGAGGTTGCCAGTTATCATCACTCCGATGGACTTGACGCTCTGCACTGTCTCGACCGTTGATATAGATCGGGGCTTATTCCCCTCCTTTCATTCTAAACTCAATGACGAGTTCTTTACTTTTGCCGAATTTGCGAGGGAGGTTATTATCATCCCACCATGCAACTAAACCCACTGTCTCCTTTCTGTGTTCAGACTCATCGTTGTTTGATATCACTCCTGCTTTGATGATGTCATCAGCAAACTTCAGTTGGCATTGTTTGGAATTTGGCAACAGAGCAACGTGTGTACATGGAGTACAGTACTGGCTGAGGACACAGCCGTGTGTGTGCAGGGAGTACAGTAGGGGGCTGAGGGACACAGCCGTGTGTGTACCTGAGTATAGTAGGTGGCTGAGGACACAGCTGGGTGTGTACAGAGAGTACAATAGGTGGCTCAGTGACACAGCCGTGTGTGTACAGCAGTACAATAGGTGGCTGAGGACACAGCCGGGTGTGTACAGGAGTACAGTAGGTGGCTGACGACACAGCCGGGTGTACCGGAGTACAGTAGGGGGCTGATGACAATGCCGTGTGTGTACAGGGAGTACAGTAGGAGGCTGATGACAAAGCCGTGTGTGTACAGAGAGGACAGCAGGGGGCTGATGACACAGCCGTGTTTGTGCAGGGAGTACAGTAGGGGACTGCAGACACAGCCATATGTGTACAGGGAGTACAGTAGGGGGCAGAGGACACAGCTGTGTGTGTACAGGGAGTACAGTATGGGGCTGAGGACACAGCCATGTGTGTACAGGGAGTACAGTAGGGGGCTGAGAACACAGCAGTGGTGTAGAGGGAGCACATTAGCGGGCATTGGGCACAGCCGTGGATGTACAGGGAGTACAGTAGGGGGCTGAGGATACAGCCATATGTGTACAGGGGGTACAGGTGGGGGCTGAGGGCACATCTCTTGGTAGACAGGGAGAACAGTCGGGGGTGAGGATACAGCCATGGGTGAACACGGAACACAGTAGGGGGATGAGGGCATAGCCATCGGTGTGCAGAGATTGCAGTAGGGGGCTAAGGGAAAAGCCGTATGTGCACAGGGAATACAGTAGGAGGCTGAGGACGCAGCTGCGTGTGTACACCGAGTACAGTAAGAGGCTGAGGACACAGCTTTTGGGATACAGGAAGTACAGTAGGGGACTGAGGACACAGCCGTGGAGTAGAGGGAGTACAGTAGCGGGCATTGGACACAGCCATGGATGTACAGGGAGTACAGTAGGGGGCTGAGGACACAGCCATGCGTGTACAGATAGTAGAGTAGGGAGCTGAGGGACACAGCTGTGTGTGGACAAGGAGTACAGTTGGGGGCTGAGGGAACATCTCTTGGTATACAGGGAGTACAGTCGGGGGTGAGGGTACAACCATGGGTGAACAGGGAATACAGTAGTGAGATAAGGGCAAAGCCATCGGTGTACAGGGAGTACAGTAGGGGCTGAGGGCACAGCCGTGGTGTAGAGGGAGTACAGTAGCGGGCATTGAATACAGCCGTGGATGTACAGGGAGTACAGTAGGGGGCTGAAAACACAGCTGTGTGTGTACAGGGGGTGCATCTCTTGGAATGCAGAGAGTACAGTCGGGGTGAGGATACAGCCATCGGTGAACACGGAATTCAGTAGGGAGCAGAGGACACAGCCATGTGTGTACAGGGAGTACAGTATGGGGCTGAGGACACAGTCGTGTGTGTACAGGGAGTACAGTATGGGGCTGAGGACACAGTCGTGTGTGTGCAGGGAGTACAGCAGGGAGATGAGGACACAGCCTTTGGTATATAGGGAGTACAGTAGGGGGCTGAGGACACAGCCGTGGATGTGCAGGAAGTACAGTAGGGAGCTGAGGGACACGGCCGTGTGTGTACAGGGATTACAGTATGGGGCTGATGACATAAACGTGTGTGTACAGGAGTACAGTAGGTGGCTGAGGACACAGCCGGGTGTGTACAGGAGTACAATAGGTGGCTGAGGACACAGCCGGGTGTACCAGAGTACAGTAGGGGGCTGAGGACAAAGCTGTGTGTGTACAGGGAGTACAGCAGGGGGCTGATGACGCAGCCGTGTTTGTACAGGGAGTATTGTAGGGGACTGCGGACAGTCATATGTGTACAGACAGTACAGTAGGGGGCAGAGGACACAGCTCTTTGTGTACAGGGAGTACAGGACGGGGCAGAGGACACAGCTGTGTGTGTACAAAGAGTACAGTATGGGGTTGAGGACACAGTCGTGTGTGTACAGGGAGTACAGTAAGGGGCTGAGGACACAGCCATTTGTATACATGGAGTACAGTAGGGGGCTGAGGTCACAGCCGTGGTGTAGAGGGAGTACAGTAGGGGGCTCAGGGCACAGCCGTATGTGTACAGGGGGTACAGTTGTGGCCTGAGGGCACATCTCTTGGTATACAGGGAGTACAGTCGGGTGTGAGGATACAGCCATGGGTGAACACGGAATACAGTAGGGGGATGAGGGCACAGCCATGTGTGTACAGGGAGTACAGTAGGGGGCAGAGGACACAGCCGTGTGTGTACAGGGAGTACAGTATGGGGCTGAGGTCACAGTCGTGTGTGTACAGGGAGTACAATAGGGGGCTGAGGACTCAGCTGTGTATGTACAGGGAGTACAGTTGGGGGCTGAGGGCACATCTATTGGTATAGAGGGACTACACTCGGGGGTGAGAATACAGCCATGGGTGAACAGGGAATACAGTAGGGAGATGAGGGCACAGCCATCGGTGTACAGGGAGAACAGTAGGGGCTGAGGGCACAGACGTATGTGTACATGAGTACAGTAGGGGGCTGAGGACACAGCCTTTGGTATACAGGGAGTAAAGTAGGGGGCTGAGGACACAGCCGTGGTGTAGAGGGAGTACAGTAGCGGGCATCGGATACAGCTGTGGATGTACAGGGAGTACAGTAGGGGGCTGAGAACACAGCCATGTGTGTACAGGGAGTACAGTTGGGGGCTGAGGGTACATCTCTTGGTATACAGGGAGTACAGTCGGGGGTGAGGATACAGCCATGGGTGAACACGGAATACAGTAGGGGGATGAGGGCACAACCATCGGTGTACATGGATTACAGTAGGGGGCTGAGGGCACAGCCGTATGTGTACAGGGAGTACAATAGGGGACTGCAGACACAGCCATATGTGTACAGGGAGTACAGTAGGGAGCAGAGGACACAGCCGTATGTACAGGGAGTACAGTATGGGGCTAAGGACACAGTCATGTGTGTACAGGGAATACAGTAGGAGGCTGAGGACACAGCCTTTGGTATACAAGGATGACAGTAGGGGGCTGAGGGCACAGCCGAATGTGTACAGGGAGTACAGTAGGGGGCTGAGGGTACAGCTGTGTGTGTACAGGAAGTACAGTAGGGGGCTGAGGACACATCCTCTAGGAGCTCCAGTGTTGAGTGTTATGGTGGTGAAGGTGCAGATACCTACCTTAACTAATTCTGGTCTATTGGTCAGAAACCTGGAGACCCAGTTGCAGAGGGTGGAGCCAGGACTAAGGTGACGGAATTTTGAGATCAGTCTGGAGGGGACAATGATGTTTAAGGTGGAGCTGTCGTCAATGAGCAGGAGTCTGGTGTATGTATCTTTGTTGTCCAGATGTCCTAGGGATGAGTGCAGGGCTCGGGATACGGCATCTGTTGTGGACCCGTTACATCAATCGGCATATTATAAAGGATCAAGTTAGATTGGGAGATTGGAGTTCATGTGCGCCATAACCAGCCTTTCAAATCACTCCATGTTTATTGAGGTTAGAGCCTCTGGGCAGTAATCATTAAGTTATTAAAGCATGAGCTTTCTCACTTACAAGGTAGATGTTGGTGTTCTTGAAGCAGGTTGGGACTTCAGCTGGTGGAAGGGAGAGTCTGAAATTGTATGTGAATACCTCTGCCAGTTGGTCCTCACAGGATCTGAGAGCTCAGCCGGGAACACTATCCAGACCCGTCGCTTTCCTTGATTTGACCTGCAGGAAGACTGATCATGCCTGCAGCAGTGACAGCGGGCACAGGTGCATCCGAGGCTGTCGGGGCAGGTTTCATCCTGGATGTCACACAGTTATTCATCATAGACATCCCCTCGCCGACCTCCCTCTCTCTATCGTCATCAATACACAGTGACATGGTTGGTGTGAGCACCACTCAGTTAGTGTTGAGACGGAGTGACATCAATAGACTGGGATTGTGCGCCATAATGAAGTAAACTCACAACAAAAGGGGACAGGGTGTGCTTTTACTGAGAGTCAATGGTGCAGGGAGTGAAGACTTTACCGGTGTAATTCAAGTCAAGCCACAGCTTCAACCTGAATGGAGTCAAGCATCTTGAGTGTTGTGCCTTGTTGATGGTGGACGGGTATAAGGGAGTCAGGAAATGTATTATATATGAACAAACTGAACAAAGGACTTGAGGGCAGTTTTGCTAAGTTTGCAGATGATATTGAGGAAGCGGGGAAGCTGCAGAAAGGCTTGAACAGTTTATGACTGTGGTAAAACACGTGGCTGATCGAACACAGTATGGGAACTTGTGAGAATATGCACTTTGGTAGGCCAAATAGAGGAGACACTATGTTCTAATAAGATCCATGAAATCTGAAGCACAAAAGTATTTTGAAGCAACTCGTCCTCTCTTATGGTTAACGTGCATGTTCACTTGGCAGTTAGGAAAGCAAAAG
>NW_025211780.1:23556-24908 GCF_004010195.1 Chiloscyllium plagiosum
TTGATACAGTCAGTATGTAGAAGATATTTCCACTTTTCATAGAGACAATGACAAAATGGCACAGTATCAGAGTGAAAGAATGGGCTGAATCGCCTAAATTTATTGCTATATCTCATGCCCTTTAGGTCATAGGGTCTATTATTCAGTATAGACTTGTAAGTCTCTGACCTGCTGTTGTAACCCTTGTATTTGTAAGTTGATTTGACTTCACGTTCGAGACAATGGTAACCCGTGTGATATGGACGGTGGGAAGATTCAGTGTCAACCAGTATTCCATCAATATTTTGAATATGAGCTGCTATCAGTGAGTCTCATCTGGCGGGAGTACATTCTCTCTACGATGAATGTCATTTTCTGACTGGTACTTTCGAAGGATTGATCCTGTTATGCCAGTATTGTTCATTTAAACAAATCAGGTGCAATTTATCACAGCACTCAGCAACAATATGCCATCGAATACTGAACACACATCTAATAACAGAAAAGTCTAAAATGTTCAATATTAGATTATTTCCTTTTAGTGTTCAAATCAGATAACCTGTCCCATCGAGATGCTGAACTTGGAACTATTTCTTTAAAAAAGTTTTTTTTTATTGGATTGGGCATCGCTGGATGTGCCCAGCATTTCTTGCCCGTCCCCAGTTGCCCTTGAGAAGTTGGTGCTGAGCTGTCTTCTCGAACTGCTGCAAACTACCTGCTGTGCGGTGACCCACTATTGATTAAAGAGGGAGTTCCAGGGTTTTCACGCAGCAACAGTGAAGGAAAGGTGATATATTTCCAAATCAGGATGTTGACTGGTTTGGAGGGGAATGTGAAGGTGGTGGGATTCCCAAAAGTCTACTGCCCTTGTCATTCCAGATGGAAGTGTTTGTGAGATTGGAAGAGGTTGTCTGAAGATAATAGACAATAGACAATCGGTGCAGGAGTAGGCCATTCAGCCCTTAGAGCCTGCACCGCCATTCAATATGATCATGGCTGATCATTCCTAATCAGTATCCTGATCCTGTCTTATCTCCATAACCCTTGATTCCACTATCTTTGAGAGCTCTATCCAACTCTTTCTTAAATGAATCCAGAGACTGGGCCTCCACTGCCCTCTGGGGCAGAGCATTCCACACAGCCACCACTCTCTGGGTGAAGAAGTTTCTCCTGAGCTCTGTCCAAAATGGTCTATCCCGTATATTTAAGCTGTGTCCTCTGGATCGGCACTCACCCATCAGTGGAAATATGTTTCCTCTGCCAGAGTGTCCAATCCTTTCATAATCTCATACGTCTCAATCAGATCTCCTCTCAGTCTTCGAAACTCAAGTGTATACAAGCCCAGTCGCTTCAGTCTTTCGGTGTAAGGTGAT
>NW_025211781.1:0-3808 GCF_004010195.1 Chiloscyllium plagiosum
TATCTTGACCTGAGATTATTCAAACAGACATGAATTGCACATTAGATTTGCCAAAAGTGAATCTTCTTCAATATCACTTAGAGACATAGAGTCATAGAAATGTACAACATAGAAACAGACCCTTCGGTCCTACCTGTCCATGCCGACCTGATATCACAACCCAATCTAGTCCCACCTGCCAGCACCCCGCCCATATCCCTCCAAACACTTACCATTCATATGTCCATGCAAATGCCTCTTAAATGTTGCAATTGTACCAACCTCCACCACATCCTCTGGCAGCTCATTCCATACACGTACTACCCTCTGCGTCAAACACGCTGATGTTTGATTTGGAGAGAACTGAGGAGTTTCGTTGAGGGAACTGCAATCATGGATTACCATAGTCATTGAGTCCCCCAGCACGGAGAAAGACTCTTTGGTCCAAACTGATACATGCTGAGCAAAATTTTCATCCACTCTCATCCCACTTCCGTACACTCGACACATATCCGGGCGGCACGGTGGCACAGTGGTGAGCACTGCGGCCTCATAGCGCCAGAGACCCGGGTTCAATTCCCGCCTCAGGCGACTTACTGTGTGGAGTTTGCACATTCTCCCCGTGTCTGCGTGGGTTTCCTCCGGGTGCTCCGGTTTCCTCCCACAGTCACAAAGATGTGCAGGTCAGGTGAATTGGCCATGCTAAATTGCCCGTAGTGTTAGGTAAGGGGTAAATGTAGGAGTATGGGTGGGTTGCGCTTCGGCGGGGCAGTGTGAACTTGTTGGGCCGAAGGGCCTGTTTCCACACTGTAAGTAATCTAATCTAATCTAATCTAATCCAAATATGGGGACGGCAAACACGAGGATACACAACTTTAAGACAGATGTCAGAGGTAGTTCCTTTACTCTGAAGGTAGGAAGGGTATGGAATGATTCGTTGTATCGGTAGTAGATTCGCCAAGTTTAAGTGCATTTAAGTCGTCATTAGACAGGCAAATGGACGTACAGGTGGGATGGGCTTCAGATTAGTCTGATAGGGCGGTGCAACATCGAGGGCCGAAGGGCCTGTACTGCGCTGTCATGTTCTATGTTCTATGGTGCTCTCTCGTCCTTGATTCCAGAACCACAGGAAAAAAGATTACAGTACCGTGTTCACCGTATCCATACCTCTCATAACCTTATGCAAGTCTCAGCCTCCTGCACACTAAAGAATAAAAAAAGGCCCAGCTTGTCCAGACTCTCCCTATTACTTCCCTCAGATGATAGTGGCCTGGCAAAATGCTTGTAACTTTCTTCTACTCTCTTTCCAGTTTAACAACCTCCTTCGTTTCACAAGGTGACCAAGACTACAATTGTCCAAGTGCGCCCCTCCCAAAGTCTTGTACAACTGCAACATAACTTCCAAGGAGCAGGAGAACCGACGTTTCGGGCATTTGCCCAAAACGAGCATTCGCCAGCTCCTCGGATGCTGCCTAACCTGCTGTGCTTTTCAAGGACTACACGCTGACTCTGAACTCCAGGATCTGCAGTCCTCCGTTTCTCCACCCTGCAACATCTCTCTGGCACTTCACTCATCCCTGGAACATCTGGATAACAAGGACAACTACATCAGACTTGTGTATATTGGCTTTCGCTCTTTCTTGAACACCATAATGCCAACAAGACTCATCAACAGAATCTGAGTCCTTGGACTCTTTCCTCACATCGAGAACTGGATCCTTAACTTTCTGACCTGCAGATCACAATGAATGAGGTTAGTTGTTTACTCCTCCTCTACAATAATCCCCTCTCAATTCAGCTCTAACTCCATTTACAGATTTACTAATAACACCACCAGAGTGGGTGGGTCAAAAACAACAGTGAGCAGTGAACAGGAAACAGAGCTGAGTGACATGGTGTAAAGACAACAATCTTTCCCTCAATGTCAGCAAAACAAGGGAACTGGCCATTGACTTCAGGAGTTGGCCTGAAGGACCGATACTGGTCTCTGTCATTGGTGCTGAGTTGGAGGTGATGGGCAGCTTCAAGTCCGAGGAATAAATATTACAAATAATCAGACTATCCATGTCAACTCTACAGCCAAGAAAGCACATCAATGCATCTACCTCCTCAGACGGGGAAGAAAAGTTTGCATTTTGGCAACGACTCTGACCAATTTTTACATTGCACTGCAGAAAACATTCTATCCAGTCACTTCGTTTGGTCACTGCTAAGCCCGTGCTGCAAGAAATTACAGAGATGGTGTACCTAACCCAAACCATCACACAAATAACTTTTCCTTCCATCGACTCAATCTTGACTTCCCACTGCTTCAGGAATGCAGCAAACACAATCAAAGGCCCCTCCCACCACCGCAATGCTCTTTTCCAACCACTTCCATTGGACAGAAGATGCAAATGTTTGAAAATACGCATCAATGGATTCAAGAACAATTTCATCCTTGCTGTTATCAAACTTGTGAATGGACCAGTCACATATAGAGTTGATCCTCCTCTGAACCTGGTCAAAAGCTGTGAAATTTATTAAACTGATGTCCTTATGTAAGGTATGATTTGTACTGAAGAGAATGCAACACAATATTTTTCACATAGAACATAGAACATAGAAAAGTACAGCACAGAACAGGACCTTTGGGCCACGAGATTTAATCCTAATGTCAAATATAGTAACTTAATCTGTGCACCCCTCAACTCACTGCTATCCATGTACATGTCCAGCAGTCGCTCAAATGTCCCCAATGACTCTGCTTCCACCACCACAGCTGGCAACCGATTCTATGCATTCACAACTCTCTGCGTAAAGAACCTATCTCTGACGTCTCCTTTGTACCTTCCTCCTAATATCTTCAAACTATGACTTCTCATACCAGCCAATCCTGCCCTGCGGAAAAGTCTCTAGCTGTTGATTCTATCTATTCCTCACATTATTTTATACACCTTGATCTTGTCTCCTCTCTTCCTCCTTCTCTCCAGAGAGCAGCGCCCGAGCTAATTCAATCTTTCTTCATAAGGCAAGCCCTCCAGTCTAGGCAGCATCCTGGTAAACTTTCATTGCGCTTCCTCCAAAGCTTCTGCATCTTTCCTATAGGAGGGCGAACAGAACTGGACACAATATTCCATGAGTGGTTTCACTCGGGACTTGTAGAGCTGCAGCAAAACCTCGCAGCTCTAAAACTCGATCGCCATTAATGAAAGCCAAAACACCATATGCTTTCTTAATAACCCTTTCCATTTGGGTGGCTACTTTAAGGGATCTATGTACTTTCAAACTCAGATCCCTCTGTTCCCCCACACTGCCAAGGATCCTGTCTTTCATCCTATATTCTGCATTCGTGTTCCACCTTCCAAAATGCATCACTTCGCGTTTATCCAGGTTGAACTCCGTCTGCCATTTCTCAGCCCAGTTCGACATGCTATTAATGTCGCGCTGCAGCCTGCAGTAGTTGTCCATACCGTCAACAACACCTGCAACCTTAGTGCCATCTGCAAATTTACTAACCCACCCTTCAAACTCCTCATCCAAGTCATTAATAAGAACTACAAAGAGTAGAGGCCGAAGAACAGAGCTCTGCAGGACCTCACTCAACACTGACCTCCATGCAGAATACTTCCCATCTACAACGACTCTCTGCCTTCTGTCAGCCAGCAAATTCTGAAACCAGATCGCCAAATCTCACTGTATGCCATACTTGCTAACTTTTTGAATCAAACTCCTGTACTCTTCATTTGACCAGGTTTGATCGCTGGCTCAAAGTCATAACCCTCCCATTCATCTGCTTCCTCTGCCCTTCATTTTCTTCGTAGCCATGTCTTTGGAATGTACTTTCTTT
>NW_025211781.1:4532-5889 GCF_004010195.1 Chiloscyllium plagiosum
GAAATGATAAGCAGAGTTGTCGATGATACGAATATGAGCAAAGTGGTTATTGGTGAGGAAGATCCTTTTAGAACGGAGGAGCTCTGAAATTGATTTGTCAAATGTCAAATTCAGAGAGGGGATGTTGAAACTAACCATGAAAAACATGAGGTGATGCACATTGGAAGTAACACGTCAACTGATTACTCAATGATTGGCAGGACACGAGGAAACCTACAGGAACAGAGAGACTTTGCATGTTGGGCCACATATCCATGAAGGCAGTAGAACATAGTGACAATCACAACTTTATCAGTCAAGGTAAAATTTATAAAAGCAGAAAAAGTGGTGTCACAAGTAGAGAAGTCGGTGAAGAAAGTATTTGGCACGCTTTTTGTCATTAGTCAGAAAGTCGATTATCCAAGTTGGAATGTCATGTTGTGGCGATATGGAGCATTGGTGAGATCACATTTAGAATACTGCTTACAATTATGGTCAACTTCTACAGGAAAGATTTTGAGAAAATTGAAACTGTGCACAGATGATTTACAAGGATGTTGCGGGGAGCTGAGGGCTTGACATAACATGGAGATGTGGTAGGCAGGGGCTTTTTCGCTGGAATGTTCCAGGCAGCGCGTCACGTTCTCGCCGTTTATAAAATCATGAGGGACATGGATAGACAACTGGCCTAAATCGATTGCGCAGAATGGTGAAGTTCAAAACTAGAGGGCACAGGTTTAAGGTGACAGGCACTGAGACACACTAAACAAGAGAGTGACAGAATGGTGGTTGATTTCCAACAGGTATTTGTTCAGCTCAGTCTTCGGTTTTAAAAATAAGCAATTTCTTCGTGAAAGCAGTTTGGTAGATAGATCTTGAATGGAACATCAGGGGTACTAAAATTGAGTGATGTACCGATGGGTAAGTGAGTGGGTAAAATATTGTCCAATGCACTATGAAATGGAGAATACCATATTTATAAGGAACATTCAATAAAGATCTTTTAAATAAATGTGATGTTGCAGGACTCTGAAATACTCTGAAATGGCTGTGCTGCGATATGAGTCACATTGACTTTTCTGCAGGAGCATCAACTGTTTCGGAAGTCAAAATGATATTTTTCATCTGTTCAGCAGTGGCGAAGCAAATATATATTCCTCCATTCCCAGCAGCACTTGACAAGGTGAGCATGCATTGCCTGATCGAAACATTCCAGTTCATTAAACTCGTTTTTCTTTTGAGAAACATAATGTAGCAGTTATTATACTCAGCTTTCTCTTTTCCTTTATCAATTTTAATATTCAAACATTCAGTTGAACTGAGAGAATGCTGAATTCTACAACAATTATTTTTTTCTCTCAGATATTCAGCCTCTGCA
>NW_025211781.1:8078-9556 GCF_004010195.1 Chiloscyllium plagiosum
TTTTTTTCTTTTTCAATCGGTCATTTTGTGAATATTTTTTGGAACTAGCTGACTCGGGTAATTTTCACTGTACACTTAACGAAAAAAGAATATAATGTTACGATCTGAGTTGTCTGCTTAATAACGTTTTGAATGGTTTAGCCACGTCCATAACAAATTGGAAGATAGCTGATGGATTAAAAGAGCAACTGATATGTGCTTGCATCTTTATTTCTGATGTTGATTTGAATTGGGGTAGACAATTCTTGGGAAAGCCATGTCTCATTTAGGTACAAAGAGTTGTCTGGCTATGGACAATGTAATGTTGGTAGTTTTACAAAAAAAACGAATTCAGGCCAGACTTCTGGAATTAGCAGAAATGCTGGGGTTGTATTTGTCTTTTTCTGTGAGGAAAGGAGAGGTCATTTCCCGCAGTAGCTCAACATTTAACTAACCCGAAAAATCATGAGAATCTGTAGAGATGTTTAAACGTCAATTGAATATGAAGCAGCTTGAATTAGACGCGAGAGATAAGGAAAAGTCACCAGATTTGAAGCATTTTGAGATACGATTCGAAGTAAAGAGAGGGAAGAAGAGAGAAAGGGAGACAGAGTTTGAAATTCAGAAATTGGCAATTATTAAAGGAATTCACCTTAAAAGGCTGGAGAGAAAGGCTGAAGATAAGCTTACTCTGGAAGAGCATATTGTTAAAACGACAAGGTTAGCAGCTGAAATGGCTGATTGTTATGAACTGGTCCATAAAAGAAGGATGGGCTTCCAGAATCATTTTAAGTCTGAGGGATAGAAATTGGGCAAAGACAAATCCTCACGTGGAAAGGGAAAGATAAATCTCAGTTAAAATCACGAGGATAACTTATCACAGGGTAAATAGGAAAACCTTGAAGGGAACGAAACCTTGAAGGGAACGAAAGTAGGCCACATGAAATCAGTGTTGGAGAACTAAGGAAAGCACTGGAAAGTCAGATGCAGGAAAACAAAACAAGCCTGGATGTTTTGTTGCCATGGTAATAGATAGCACAGTGGAGGGTGGAAAGCTGCATCAGAGTGCACAGGCCGATCAGAAGTTGGTGAGGGGGAAGTGCCAGATGTGCTTTAAAAACATACCTGCAAAGTTAACGTTTATTTAACTTGGCCAGGAGAAGCAGATAGAGAGTTAACAACATTAAGGGACACAGGATCGTCTCAGTCTGTGATGCAGAAGAATGGGAAATATGTACTCCTGAAGAACTATGTGTACGGGAATTCATGGTGGGACGAAACGTTGCTCAGTGATGTACAGTGAGGCGAGAGTGGGCAGAAAAGAGTTTGGAAATTGTGGTGGGAGTTCTGGACAAACTCTTAGCTCCAAGAATACAATTTGTGCTTGCAAATGATATAGCTCAATCACTGGTAAGATTGCTGCATACTCGAGTTGAAAATCCAGTCGAGATGCAGGCAAGAGTCGCAATGCAATAAAGGAATTTTCCCAGATTGTGTCT
>NW_025211781.1:9589-11496 GCF_004010195.1 Chiloscyllium plagiosum
TTATTCCCATCTTTTATTGGATGTAGGGAACCTACACAATGCATCAAGATTACAAAATTTTTATTGTCAGATAAGTGGGACACAGCAGGGGACAAACGTTAAAAATGCAAGTATATTCAGCTCAGCTATGCTACTGGGTTACAGCAGAAAGGTAAAAAATTAAAGCAGCTGGATCAGAAGACATATATTTGGAAGGAGAGTAAATGCATCCCTGTGTGATATTACTTAGCAAATGATATACTAAGGAGGAAATATAGACCAACACATATTCAGGCACGTGAGAAATGGGCAGAATGTTTTTTTTTCCAGTCGGGTACAGAAAGATAGTGCTGAGAGTGCCGCATGTGCCACAAATTGGATGTCACTTAGGAGTGAGGAAAACGGAGGCTAAAATAAAAAGACGTTTTTACTGGCCTGGAATGCCGAGGAATCTAGTTGAATTTTGCCAGACGTGTCATACATTTCAACTAAATGCAAAACCATGGGAAATAATAAAGCCTGCACCTTTAATACCTATTGCAGCGTTTAAGGAATCTGTCTTAAGTGTCTTGATGCACTGTGTAGGTTCCCTACATCCAATAAAAGATTGGAATAAGTATTAATAACATAAATTGATCTATTGACGAGATTTCCAAATGTTGTTCAATTGTGCAAGATGAAAGCTAAAAGGATTGAGGACGAATTACGATTTAAAAAAAAAACTAGATTAAGACTATCATCAGAGATACAATTAGATCAAGGGTCAAACTTCACATCCAAACTTTTCAAGGAGTATATAGATAGCTTGCGAATAAAACAATTCAAATCCACTGTGTACCATCCAGAATCACAGGGTGCACTGGAAAGGTGATGCCAATTATTAAAGACTATGTTGAGGTTTTATGGTTTGGAGTAGCCAGATTATTTCCATAAGGGAGCTGCGCCCGTGCTGTTTGCGATCTGAGATATATCGAAAGATTCCACCAAACTAAGACCATCTGAAACCAAGTTTGGGCATAAAGTAAGAGGATCATTAAAATTTAATAAGGAAAAAATAATAAGCCAGTTTAGTTAAAAATCACACAACATCAGGTTATAGTCCAACAGGTTTAACTGGAAGCACACTAGCTTTCGGAGCGACGCTCCTTCATCAGTTGATAGTGGAGGGCTCGAACGTAACCCAGAATTTATAGCAAAAAATTACAGTGTGATGTAACTGAAATTATACATTGAATCATTGATTGTCTGTTAAGCTTTTCATCTGTTAGAATACAGTGATAGTTTCATTTCTTTCATGTGTAAATCACAAAAACGTTTTTTTTAAATAGCATTCTCGGATTAGCTGTTAACAATGGTGATAGCTAGACAATATGTTGAAGATGTTAGCCCTCTGTGTTTTCTGTCTATGATCTGATGTTTAGATTGATTCTAATCTAAAAAAGTGAGATAACAGAGTTTTACATTAATTCATGCAGTTTTTGAGCTCAGAGTTCTACAGGAATGTATGTGGTTTTTGAGCAAAGTACAATGTAACTCTGCAAGTACAAATTCACCCCACAAAATATATGTATGCATGTGGGTCTTTGTCTGACTGTGTGTGTGTGTGTCTGTCTGGGGTGGGGGTTGTGAGTGTGAAAAAGTGTGTGTGTGTGTGTAGTGAGTGCAGAGTGTCTGAAGTCTGTGTGGGGGTGCATGTGTGACTTTCGGAGAGTGTGTCTATAAGGGTGTGTGTGGGTGTCTGTGTGCGTGTCTGTGTGTACCTGCATCCGTGTGTATGTGAGAGTGTGTGTGCGTAGGAATATCTGTGTGTGTGCGTAGTGCAATGGTGATCACCTGTCATGTGGCATGAATTTGTACTTGCAGCATTACATTGTACTTTGCTCAAAATCTGCATTCATTCATGTAGAACTCTGAGCTCAAAAACTGCA
>NW_025211781.1:11525-13046 GCF_004010195.1 Chiloscyllium plagiosum
ACATCACACTGTAAATTTTTGCTATAAATTCTGTGTAACGATCGAGCCCTCCAATGTCACCTGATGAAAGAGCGGAGCTCCGAAAGCTCGTGTGCTTCCAATTAAACCTATTGGACTATAACCTGGTGTTGTGTGATTTTTAACTTTGTACACCCCAGTCCAACACCGGCATCTCCAAATCATGTCAGATTACAGAGACCACGCATTTGGACGATGTGTCAAATTTTAGAGTTGGACTAAATAATGTTGGGGAGTTGTCGAGACAGCACTTAAAAGTATCGCAGCCATTGGTGAAGCAGGAGGGTTGTATGAGAAATAAAAAAAACACACAATTTTGCCACTGGGAACAATGAATTTATTTAAATTTCATTAATTGGTGAAACTTTAAAGCAAGGTTTAGGAGACCTTTTCAAATTGAGAGGAAATTGAGTGAGGTTAGCTACTTGATAGGGAATCCAGGCATGAAGGAATCTCACAGAATGTGTGATGGGAATATGCGCTAATAGTATTTTGGCAGAGAAAGAACGCAAGAGGAGAATGTATTATTGACTACAACACACTGGGAAGAACCAGTTTCAGTGAATTCCGAATTGGACGTTCCTGAAATAAAATTGGACAATGCAAAAGTTGTCCAATATTGGTATAATTATTCAGTTATCTTCCAGAAGAAAATCGTAAGAATTATAACTCATGCATGGGGAGATCTGCTGAAATATACTGGGAATTAATAACCTAATTGTAGATGATGTAAATATAGGAGATGCTATTCTGATTTTGTAACATCCTTGCAGGCATAACCTTATAAAGTTGGTGCAAGTTCATAAGGAGATGTAACGTATGCTCCAAAATGGCAAAACCGAAGTGAGTTTCAATGAATGGAGTTCACCCATCATCATGGTGCGAAAGCCAGGTAAGACCCAACAGTTATTTGTGGACTATCACAAAGTCAATGTTGTTAGAAAGACTGGTGCATATACGTATCTGCAGTTGAAGGACTGTGTGGAAGAGATTGGACGAGCAACTTACATTTCCAAGTTGGACTTCCTGGCAGTCAACTTTGTCGGAAAGATCAAAGGCAATGTTCTAACGCCAATTGGACAGCAGAAATTTAAAGTAATGCCGTTTGTACGAAAAACAGTTCGTCCACATTTCAGAGGTTAACTGACAGGGTAATTGCCGGATACGCAACTGATTGGTGTATATTGTGCCTGGTGCCTAACAGTCTCTCATGGATTGAATAGTTACAGCATTTATCGGGCTTGTTTGATCGAATTCGGAAGTCAAACTGGTTTGTAAACCTCGCTGAAAGTGAACCAGCCAAAGCCAAAGTCACCTTCCTGGGATATGTCGTTGAACACGGACAAATAGCCCCACAGGATGCGAAAACAAAAGTTACAGGGGACTTTTACACATTGCTGACGAAAAGAGCAGTACTCTGGTTTACCAGATTGAGTGGCTTTTACTGAAAGTTTGTGCTGACTGTTAGCAGTGGGACTGCTCCACTCACCGAATTGCTAAAAA
>NW_025211781.1:14136-21617 GCF_004010195.1 Chiloscyllium plagiosum
GTGAAGCAGGAAGTGTATGAGAAATAAAAAAAAAACACAATTTTGCCACTGGGAGCAATGTATTTATTTAAATTTCATTAATCGGTGAACTTTAAAGCAAGGTTTAGGAGACCTTTTCAAATTGAGAGGAAATTGAGTGAGGTTAGCTCCTTGATAGGGAATCCAGGCATGAAGGAATATCACAGAATGTGTGATGGGAATATGCGCTAATGGTATTTTGGCAGAGAACAAACGCAAGTGGAGAATGTGTTATTGACTACAACACACTGGGAAGAACCAGTTTCAGGGAACTCCGAATTGGACGTTCCTGAAATAAAATTGGACAATGCAAAAGTTGTCCAATATTGGTATAATTATTCAGTTATCTTCCAGAAGAAAATCGTAAGACTTATTACTCATGCATGGGGAGATCTGCTGACATATACTGGGAATTAATAACCTAATTGTAGATGATGTAAATATAGGAGATGCTATTCTGAATTTGTAACATCCTTGCAGGCATAACCCTATAAAGTTGGTGCAAGTTCATAAGGAGATGTCACGTATGCTCCAAAATGGCAAAACCGAAGTGAGTTTCAATGAATGGAGTTCACCCATCATCATGGTGCGAAAACCAGGTAAGACCCAACAGTTATTTGTGGACTATCACAAAGTCAATGTTGTTAGAAAGACTGGTGCATATACGTATCTGCAGTTGAAGGACTGTGTGGAAGAGATTGAACGAGCAACTTACATTTCCAAGTTGGACTTCCTGGCAGTCAACTTTGTCGGAAAGATCAAAGGCAATTTTCTAACGCCAATTGGACTGCAGAAATTTAAAGTAATGCCGTTTGTACGAAAAACAGTTCGTCCACATTTCAGAGGTTAACTGACAGGGTAATTTCCGGATACGCAACTGATTGATGTATATTGTGCCTGGTGCCTAACAGTCTCTCATGGATTGACTAGTTACAGCATTTATCCGGCTTGTTTGATCGAATTCGGAAGTCAAACTGGTTTATAAACCTCGCTGAAAGTGAACCTGCCAAAGCCAAAGTCACCTTCCTGGGATATGTCGTTGAACACGGACAAATAGCCCCACAGGATGCGAAAACAAAAGTTACAGGGGACTTTTACACATTGCTGACGAAAAGAGCAGTACTATGGTTTACCAGATTGAGTGGCTTTTACTGAAAGTTTGTGCTGACTGTTAGCAGTGGGACTGCTCCACTCACCGAATTGCTAAAAACAAGTAAGAAATTTTGTGAACACAAGACTTTCGAAAGGTATTCTACAGCCTAAATACTTTGTTAACCATTGCCAAAGTATCAGCCACACCTAATTACACGAAGGTTTTCAATGTGCCTATCGATGTCAGTGATGTGCATGTCTCTCTTCTTTTGCCCCTCTCATATCGACCTGTAAACCTGTTCCAGTTGTACTCTGTGTTTATGGGGTTTAATTACCAGGACTGTCCTGTATTTTTGGAAAAGCATAATTAAGTCTACTTTGGACAGCTGAGTTCTTTGGGTATTCTATATTCTGTTCATTGTGTTTCATTCCTTAGTTTTGTGAATAATTTTCTCTCTGTTTTAAAAACTAGAAGTCAACCTCGCTGAAGTATTCCGAGTAAATTTTACTATACATTCACCAAAACAAATAGCGACGTTACGCTCTGGATTACCTGCATAAGAATGTTTTGAGTGGTCTGGCCTAGGCAAAACGGGGTTTGTTTTTCTCAGAGCGGAGCTGATTGTGAGGAGACATGATTGACGTGTACAAAATAATGACGACCATGGAATTACAGATTGAAGGAAATATTTGCTCTTGAACGATCACCAGTGTTTGTAGATTTTAGAAAAGATGCAGAAAGCTTTAAATAGATTTGTAGGAAAACTTTATCAGTCTGCGGGTGGTAGACTCTGGAACTCGCTCTCTATAAAGTTTAGTTGGACATTTAACTCTTCATTCTTCTCTGATTCCATTGCCCAAAGAGTTTCAAAAAATGCTCAAAGCCTAGCATTCCCGCGAGCAACAATGATGTTGTGAAATGGAAAGGTGCCTATGACCAACGTGTGCGACTATTCGACTTCCCTCCTGTGATGACGCTGGAATATTGACTCTTATGTTCTCGGGGACATTTAATGAAGGCATTCTCGTTGCTGCAGATTAAGAACTCATACCTTATGTTGGCTGCAGAAAAATCAGTTTTTAATGCGTACCAAAAGTCTCGATTGCACTCGAGCTAGGTTGGATTCAAACCCACAGTTTACTAATTCGTAGTCAGGCGCGTTATCCATTGCGCCACTGACCCAACACACGGGCTAAGGCTTAAGAGCCGTGATGTTAGCACGGACATGATTAATAGCAGTGTAAGTCACCAGTTGAACAAGCAGTAAAGATAATCACTGTCACTGCTTCAGTCCAAGCTTCATCTCCTTTCAAAGCAGCGAATTTTCCAAAAAAAAACACATATGCCCTCATGAAGGTTCCATTCACCCTTTCTCTGCTCAGTCATTCAATGGAATCACGAGTGATCTGATGAATTTCGAATCCACTTTTTCAGCATAGCCAACGTGTACGTGAGCCTCATCACCATATCGTATAAACCAGTTAATTTTCAGATGTTTCGATTCCAGTAACAACCTTTGCGAGTTTGCATGAAAGTGAATACTGTGAACCGAGCAAAACATCCCTTCATGGATATTAATCCAATGCAAAGTCAACCATTTCAGGACGGGCAGATGACGTAAAAAAATCCTCTGCTTCTCTCTGCACAGCTGCTTCTCGAAGAATTCACTCTTTGCAGAATTGTTCTTTGTAATTTAGACTTTCCCAGTTGCTGATATTCCCTCAATCCACAAAACAAGTGTCCTGCTGAGAATACTTCACTTAAGATTAAAATAGGTGACTATTTTTCCGCCCAACTGATCTCCCAATGTTCCCTGTTCCATGTCAATACAAGTTCTTGCAGTGAAATTGGAGCTCCCAGCCTAATGTCCCACTGCTTCTTGATGCGTGGGAATTGAAGCCGCTTTCGTTAAGGCAGGAGCTTTTAGCCTCGATATTTCACGCGCCTCTGTATCATCAGAGAATGGTATTCCTCTCATCAATTGTATTGTTGCAGCCACATGGTCGCACTCATCGCCATAACTATTTCCAATTCGTTTTGGGAGCAGTGCGACTCAATTTCTCTGATTCCATGCCTGGGAACTGGGATTATATGACATGCCATTATATGATTACGTCAATGAGTGAGGAAATTGGTGAAGTAACCGATGTTAAAATACAGTGTTATCGATAACTACATTTCAGCAATAGCCTCAGTATTCCACGACCCTTTGAACTTTTGTAGATATCTCGCAAACTTAATCTCCTACAATCTCAGTGTTGCAATCTCTACAGTCTCTCGAGACATAGAAGTTAAAGATCCAACGGAATCTGAGTTCCCACATCTCAGTCGCTGTTTGACAAGTATTCCTTTGTGAATGTGGTTCTGTTCCTGACATAACCTCTGCCACGATTCTTATTGCTTTTTGCATCGTGCGTTTCCATGTAGCGCCAGGATCATGAAATGGTTCTTCGTTGGCATTGTAAACACTGCAAGTTCTGCTCGAATTACAGTGACAGCAATCGACATTTTCCCCGTTTTACTCCATGTAATATGTGCTGAGCAAACGCTGGGAAAATCAATCTTTTTTTTATATAAAAATAATCTTGGTGGTGATACATTACCTTCTTCAAACACCCGCTATCTTACATCTTTGCGTTTCAAGTATCATAGCAACGCTTTATCGGAGAAGTCTCTTGCTCCCACAAGAAATAACTCTCCTAAACGTCCACTCTCCCATTTCACTGAGGTATTGCACAATATAATACTCACACTGTTCATTCTGTACTGTTGTGGTCACTGTTTTGGGTGAAAATGCCACAATCCCATGGTCGGCATCTTCAAGCAATTCAATCCATTGACATGCAGCTGTTCTGTGATTAATCCTCGTGGAGCAGCCTTGACTGACACGGACAAGAGACGAATGGAGCATCGGGCTCAGCATAAGTGCACAGCGCAGTATTGATCAAAAGATGTTTTATTGGAAAAGACAAGTTTCTGTGGCTTTCTCGAGCCATTTTATCATTTGTTCAATCGGTTCCCCCGAAATATTGTGTGCAGTTCCGCAACTCACATTACAGTAGTCATGTAATCGCACTGGAAACGGTGCAGAAATTTACCGAGTTGAAAAGTTTAGGTTATGAAGACAGATTGTTTTGACTGGGATTGTTTTCTTAAGGCAGAGGAGACTGTGAGGATATATGTTTCATATGCAATAAATAATGAGCGACATGGACAATGCAGACTTAAAGAAAGGATTCCTCTTGACTGATCAACAGGGGCGTAGACTGAAGTTAACAGGTGGAAAGGGTTGAGGAAATGTGCAAAAAAAGCTCATCAGCAAGCGGATGGTTGAATCTGGATTCACTGTCTGCAAGAATGCGCAGAGGCAAACCCACATAACCTTCAGAAATACTCGGATCTGAACTTGAGATGTTAATGCATACAAGGCCAAGTGATGAAAATAAATAAAGATAGTCAAGCGATTGCTTCTGACGAAAGCATATACAACGACCTTGAGGGCTGTCATTCTACACATACGTGGTATTTGTGTAGCTGTCCGTGGTGGGCTCGCAGTTCCATTTGTTTTCGCTTTCTTCACTGTGACCCGGCTTTGATTCTCAGTCTGGGAGTTGGGGTTTGTTTTGATCCTACCAGCGACATCATCAAAAGTAGACCACATGCAAGTGGATTGCTTTTAATACCTCGGATCATTTCATGACGTCGAGAAATGAGAGACGATGTCCCAGCCTCTTAAAGAAGGGGGACGGTGCCTCGGCCGTCTCCGCTCATTCAGACAGTTCAGTCTCCATTCTCCTCTGATTCCGCTTCCTAAAGATTATCCTAAGATTGCCAAAGCTGAGACTTGGCTTTGTGTCTTGTTTCCTTGACAATCGCAGGTGCCACAGTGAACCTCGGAAGGGTGTAAAGGGCAGCGTGAGCGAGGAATTCAGACTCTCCCCCAGTGATGACTCTCGGATATTGATTCTGAGGTTCGCAGGGACATTTAATGAAGGGACTCTTGTCCCTGCAGTTCAAGGTGCAAACCTCATTTCGGCTTCAGAACAGTCAGTTTTAAGTGCAATAAAGTCAGCGCTGCCTGCAAGCCAGGTTGGATTCGAAACTCCACTCAGCAGATCTGTAGTTACGCACGTTATACTGGCCTGATGCATGCGGTACGGTTTCAGGCTTGTGATGTTATCACTGAAACGAACAATAGCTGTCATATTCCAATGTTTTAACAACTAATAGAGATAATCACTTTTACTGTTTCCGTCCAATGTTCGCCACTTTGCAAAGTGGCGAGTTTCCCAAAGAAAAACATATATGTCCTCATGAAGCTTCCACTCACCCACTGTCTGCTCAGCCATTCAATGGGATCTGATGAATTTCGAACGCACTTTCCTGCTATTCCTCCAGAACTGAAGTGAAAACGAGCCTAATCATCACATCGTATATACCAGGTAATTTTCGGAGATTTCGATTACTTTGACGACCTGTGCGACGATGCATGAAATTGTATACTATGAAACAGGCTAAAGCTAAAAATTTACTTATGCAGTGTAACTCAGTGTAGAGTCAACCATAGAAGAACAGTCAGATATTCAAACATAACATCTACCTCTCTCTGCACTCTCCAAGAGTTGATTCTTTGCAGAAGTTTTTTTTTGATTGAGGAATTTCTCTGTTGCCGATACTGCCTCAATCCAGAAACATGTGTCCTTCTGCATAACTACTTCACATATGATTAAAATAGCTGAGTAGACTTTCCCCAAGTCTGATGTCGCAATTTCCCCTGCTCCATGTCAAGAGAAGCTCGCCGAGGTGAAGATGGAGCTCACATTTCACTTGCCTCTGTATCGTCAGCGAAGGACATTGCACTCACCGATTGCATCACAGCAGGCACATCATCGCGCTCATCGTCATCTCCATTTCCAATGCATCACTCAATTTCTCTGACTCTACGCCTTTGAAAGTTGGGCTTTCTGATCTTGCACAGCATTAATTTCATCTTGAGTGGGGAAATTGGTGAATTAACTGATGTTCAACTACATTGTTACTGGGAAATACATTTCAACAATACCCTGCAGTATCCCATCACCCTTTGAAGATTATTAGAAATCTATCAATCTTAGACTTGTGCAAAGTCAGTGTTGGTATCACCACAATCTCTCGGGACATTAAAGTTAAAATATTTCGCCGGATCTGAGCTCCCACATCTCAGTCACTGTTTGGCAAGTATTGTGAGTATGGTTTTGTTTGTGGGTTTGAAAAATTGAAAGGTTGCCTTGAGCAGCGTGTGCTTTCAGCTTCCCCTCCTGTGATGACACTAGGATATTTACTCTGCTGTTTTCGGGGACATTTCCTGAATGACTTTCCTTCATGAAGGGTAAGAATTCAAATCTTATTTCGGCTTTGGAACAATGCAGTAGGTTAGCATGTATGTGAGTTTGAAGCCTGGCAGTCTTGCTCCTGAACAAGTCGAAAGCTTAATTGCCATCTCTGGACCGTAACCAAGCACATTATCCATTCTGACACTCTGCTCGCGCGTGCTTGAGGTTGGCATCCGGCAGAGTTGTGATCTAAACACGGACATAACCAATCGTACTCATGATCACAAGTTGAATAACCAGGAAAGATAACCACCTTCACTGCTTCATTCCAATGATCCACTCTTTGTGCAACGGCAAGTTTTGTAACGAAAATGCTTTCATCCTCATCAAACTTCCATTCACTTTATGTCTACTCAGCCATTCAATGGGATCTCCGCTCATCTGATGAAGTTCCAATTCACTTTACTGATTTTGACCCATCACAGGTGATAAACTAATGCTAATCACAACATCGTAATCCCTCTAATTTTCGAAGTTTGGGAGTATTTTAACGACCTGTGTGAGTTTACAAGAAATTGAATAAAATGAAATGAGCAAAATAAAAATCCCTTCCTGCCCAGAGCAGCGTTAGCCATATGAGAAAGTTCGAAGAGCGAAAACATTACCTCCGTTTCTCTCTGTGCAGATGTAAATAGAAACTGCTCCAGGAAAAGTTGGAACTGCCAGTTGGATGTCCCAATGCTCCCTGTTTCGTGTCAATGGAAGCTGCCACAGTCGAGGTTGGAGCTCCCAGCCTGATGCGACGTGTACCACCTCAACAGAAGCTGTTCCACGCAACGTTGGAACTGTCAGTCCCTGGCATTTCAAGTGACTCTATACTTTCAGAGAAATACTTCACACTCACTGACGTCACTACTGAACCCATATCCACTAGCTCATCCCCATCCCCATTTCCAGTTTGATCTTCGCTGCTGCACCACACAGTTTCTTGTACCAGGCCTGAAAACTGGGACTATATGATATTCCACAGCAGTGGTCACTTCCTTGTATGAGGAAAT